>NW_009211332.1:0-854 GCF_000690835.1 Fulmarus glacialis | reverse complement strand
ATCTGATGACAAAACAACAGGCCCTGTGGTTGCCCCACCCCCATTGCAGGCACTGTCTGCTACCCCAAGCCCCGTGACAGGCACTGCGGCTACTCCACCTTCTGCAACAGAGAACCAAACCTTGCCAGTATCAGTCGCCCCTATACAAAAAAGAAAATACACAAGAAAATCAGCTCATTTAGGAAGGGATGAAAATGAACCAGGGCCATCACAAGAACAGGAGAAGGAAGAGGTAGAACCCATAAATGACATGGTAACCACCCGATCCCTATCCCTGAGTGAGCTGCAAGATATGCAAAAAGATTTCAGTCATCGTCGGTGAGCACATTGTCACCTGGCTGCTCCGATGTTGGGACAATGGGGCCAGTAGCCTGGAATTGGAGGGTAGGGAAGCCAAGCAGCTGAGATCCCTTTCTAGGGAAGGGGGCATTGACAAAGCGATTGGAAAAGGGGCACAAGCCCTCAGCCTCTGGAGGCGACTCCTAACCCTTCAAGGAAGATGTTGCATGTCACCCAGGCAAGTTGACCACCATGGAGAAAGGTATCCAGTACCTGAAAGAATTAGCTGTGCTGGCAGTGATTTATGATGCCCTGAACAATGAGCAGTTACCCAAAGGTCTAGATGAAATCAAGTGCACACGACCCACATGGCGGAAGTTTGTACAGAGTGCACCAGCATCGCATGCCAACTCCTTGAAAATAATGACCTGGAAAGATGGAGAGGAACAAATGGTGGATGAATTGGCTGGCCAATTCTGATAATATGAAGAAAATCTCTCTTCCTCCCTGCAGGCCTGCGTCTCGGCTGTCGAAAAATTGTCTGAAAAACTGTCCCAGGAGTTCCAGCAACTCAA
>NW_009211331.1:1264-2238 GCF_000690835.1 Fulmarus glacialis | reverse complement strand
CCTCAAGACCCCTCAAGACCCACCACAACCCCTCAAGATCCACCAAGACCCACCAAGACCCTCAGAACACACCACAACCCCTCAAGACCTCCCAAACCCCACCAAGACCCACCAAGACCTCCCAAAACCCACCACGATCCCCAGTAAGAGTGGACCCCGGCATCCAGGTGGGGCCATACCTGGAGAGGTCGAGGCTGTGAGGGACCCTCGCCAGGTCGTTGACCAAGCCCTTCTTGAGGAACAGGCGGATGATGTTGTTCATGCCGTTGTGTTGGGTCTTGGCGGCGCTGCTGTAGAAGCTGGAGGTGGAGGGGCAGGACTCCATGATGGTGCTGATGATGCACATGACGGCTTGGAGCCTGCGGTGGGGATGAGGGGATGCGTCACACACCGTGGGGACGTGTCACACTCCCATGGGGGATGTGTCACCCCCACGGAGCTCGTATCACCCCCGCGGAGGAGACATCACCCCCACGGGAGGAGACATCAGCACCGTAGAGAACGTACCATCCCTGTGGAAGACACGTCAACCCCATGGAGGTCGTGTCAAACCCCGTGGAGGACGTGACACCCCCAACGAAGGACGCGCCAACCCCGTGGAGGACACGTCAACCCCGTGTAGTATGTGTCACACCCCAGGGAGGACACGTCAACCCCACGAGGGACATATCAGCCTCACAGAGGACATCTCAACCCCGCGAGGGACATCTCACCCCCGTGGATGACATCTCAACCCCACGAGGGACATCTCAATCCTGTGGAGGACTTCTCAACCCCATGAGGAACATCTCAACCCCACGGAGAACATCTCAACCCCACGGAGAACATCTGCCGTGGAGGAGGTGTCATCCCCACGAGTGACATCTCAACCCCGTGGAGGAGGTGTCAACCCTGTGGAGGACATGTCAACCCCACAAGGGGCATCTCACCCCCATGGAGGATGTCAACCCTGTGGAGGACATCTCAACCCCGTG
>NW_009211331.1:583-1088 GCF_000690835.1 Fulmarus glacialis | reverse complement strand
TCAACCCCACGAGGGACATCTCAACCCCACGAGGGACATCTCACCCCCGTGGAGGACTTCTCAACCCTGTGGAGGACTTCTCAATCCCGTGGAGGACGTGTCAACCCCACAAGGGACATCTCAACCCCGTGGAGGACATCTCAACCCCACGAGGGACATCTCAATCCTGTGGAGGACTTCTCAACCCCATGAGGAACATCTCAACCCCACGGAGAACATCTCAACCCCACGAGGGACATCTCACCCCCGTGGAGGACTTCTCAACCCTGTGGAGGACATCTCAATCCCGTGGAGGACATGTCAACCCCACGAGGGACATCTCAACCCCGTGGAGGACATCTCAACCCCACGAGGGACATCTCAACCCCATAACAGCGTGGCTGCGAGGGCTCTGGTAGCCGAGATGGCCCCGCCGTGACACCGCGATGTCCCCATGGTGTCCCCGTGTCTCCCACCTGGCGTGCTTCTCGGTGCTCTCGGCCATGGCCAGCGCCCGTCCCAGGGC
>NW_009211331.1:0-491 GCF_000690835.1 Fulmarus glacialis | reverse complement strand
CTGGCCAGGAAGAGCCGGGCCAGCGCCGGCGTGTCCTTGTCCTCGGCGTTCTGCGTGTGGGGCAGGAGGTGGTCCAGGACGAAGGCCAGCACGCTGCAGTCCTGCGGGGAATGGGAAGCGGGGGGGGTCAGACACCCCGAAACACCCACCCGGGGCTTTAGAGGAGGGTGGGACCCCCAAATCGAGGTGTGGGGGGAGCGTGGGGATGCTGGGACTTGGGTGACAAAGGGGGTGTCACCTGGTGTGTGGTGACAAGGGAAGATGGGGTGTGGGGTGACGGGACACCTTGATGGAGGTGGTGATGGGGACCCAGGTGTTGGGGGGTACAGGGGAACCTTCTATGTGGGGTGACGGGGGACCTTGATGCACGCGGTGACAGGGACCCTGCTGCGTGGGGTGACGGGGGACCCCAACGCGTGGGGTGACAGGGACCGAGGCGTCTGGGGGTACAGGAGAACCTTCTACATGGGGTGACAAGGGACCCCAGCGCG
>NW_009211330.1:0-5873 GCF_000690835.1 Fulmarus glacialis | reverse complement strand
TTAAACAAGGGTATCAGTTTATGTGCTAAAATTCCATGTTGAAAAAGCAAACTCCACTATCAGGTCTGAGGATCTACTCGTGTAGGAGCGCTCAATTGTAATCATAATTTGGATCAGATGAAAGTAGCTGCAGGTACTTGTGTATGTAATTCAGGTTAAATAACACAAATGCTTCCTTCTGCTTCTATTTTCTCAAGTAAATTTTTTCATACTGGATTATTGAGTTTCAAGTAGATGATTGATTGGGCAAAAATCAGCTTCAGTGGTGAAGCTAGGTTAGTTTTAAAGTGAAATACAAAGCATTTTTCACAGTGGGTTGTTTTTTTTTTTATTTTCCATTTGTGAGAATATTTTAATTCACCACAAGATTGGCTTCCAGATTTTCCAGAACAGCATCTGGAAGTAAGTGTAAAACCTCAAATAGTTAGATGTTGTGAAAGAAATCTGAAATTAACTTTCCATTACTTTTTTTTTTTAATCCCAGGCAATTCTTTTCCTCTGCCCAAATTAGCATGGGCAGATGCTGGTTTTTCCCTTAGACAATATGTCAATTAAGACCAAACTGAAAGATGTGAAAGATTCTAATAGATGTATTGAATGCAATGTAAAGTTTAAATTTTAGAAATTTAATGTTTAGTATATCTTTAGTTTTGGATAGTATGAATTTTCTTTCCTTGCTTGTTTCAGGCTGGTTTGTTCATTGATAAGGGTGTTAAAACAACTAATGCTAGCGTTGATGATCCCAGAGAATATCTTTGTTTGGACAACAATGCAAGGTAAAGGATATTGTCTTTCAAGTGAGTGAAGAATGGCAAAGTGCTGAGATTGCTCGTACGTTCACATGAGGAAAAACATTTTTAAAAGAATACAATTATTTATAAATAATAACTGAACAGTAAGTTCATATATATTCTTTTCCCTCATTTATTCATCTGTTTTGGGAACAACAGAGCATGGTGTGCCTTAAAGGAGTTGGCTGTTTTTTCTGAGCCCTTGCTTAGGGTAATTTTCAGCCTCTTAGAAGACATCCTTTTAAACATGCTCTACTGTCATGCTTAAAGTATTTTCTGGAATGGCTGCTAAAAGTAAAGTCTTACTTTAAAATCTGTTCTGATTTATGACTCAGTTTTAAATAATTGTTAGAAAAAGGCTTAGTAGAGCCAAGTAATACATCCACTTACCTGTTTTACTGAAGGCTGTTTGCAAAGATAGTACAATCAACCACATTTTCTTTAGTTTACGAAGTGAGAGAAAATAATGGAGAGTCTAGGAAAATTCCAGGTTATACTGTGCCTGGTTAGTCTTGTCGTGAACGTCAAATAAAATAGCCTGGGATAGTGGTCAAATGACAATATTGGATAACTGTATCCGTCAACATTTTATTGTGACAACTAAGGAGTAAGACTGAAAATGCAGTTCATAAGATTATCTTTATTTCTGATTGACCTGCGTTTACGATGAGGATAATTAAGTGACAGTTGCAGGTGCTGAGAGGAAAGTTCCCAATTCTGGTGTTACTTGATACTTCATGATTTGGAAATTAACTCGCTAGTTCGAAGTTTTTTGATGGAAAACCAATATAACTCTTGTCGATTACCTCAGTACTAACAGGTAGTCAAGGCGAACATATCAGGGGCAAAATGGCCTGTGAGAACCTGTAGTGTGTTGACAGGGCATCAACAGAGGATGCAAGAAACTCAGTGCATGAGATGGGGTTCCTGTTTCACAGCAGCCAAGGAAGTAATGAGGCATCCTGTAACTACATGAGGCCACTAATCATTGTACATGGAACCAAACTGGAGGGGTTTAAACGTTAATTGAGGAGCCTGAGACTGTCAAAAACAAACATTCACCTGTTCTCCCCTTCCTCCCCTGGGGAGGGGCAGGGCAGATTCAAATTAGAGTACAAGGTGATCAGGCATGTGTATCTTTACTTGCTCAAAATGCATTTTTGTAATTTTTTTTTTAATGTATTACTTTTTCTCTGGGATCTTGGGGATAATCAAGTGATAGCTTCCACCAGTCTTTAATCAGGCTGTTCCTTCCTGTTGTCTAAAATAGATTCCAGCCATAACTTACCATACGAGACCATCTTGGTAGCAATGCGGGGTGTCCAGGTTGGAATAGAAAAATATCTCAGGTGTGCTCAAAGAAGGAGCACTCCTCAACATCAGAAGAGTTTGAAAGATTTGAAGGAGTAGTTGACAAACCTCCAGCCTTTTTTTGTATAGCGCATGTCAGCCCCGTGTATTCTTCTGAGAAGCTTTAATTCCCTCCATCAAACTTTCACATTAATGCTGCAATACAAGTGGGGAGGGAGTACTTCGGGGAGGGCAAAAAGGAAAAGCAAGGGGATAAAAGGAGGTGAGATGCAGCTAAGGAAACTCAGGGAGATTGAGCAAAAGCCTGTGAGAGTTACTAGAAGAGAGAATTTTTATGTTCCTCCTTCATTATGCCCCAAAGACACTTTTCTAGAAATAGAGGGCTAGAGATGCACCTGGTTCTGGCTTCTGTCATTCCAAACATGAAGCAGAGTGGATTTTGCCTATCGGATGAGCATGAGTGTTTATCTTACAGGCTCTCTCAGCCCAGCATATATGACATGTGTAAACCAAACAGTATTCTTATATTGAGTGTCTGGGTTTTTATCTGTCCCAGGTTTCGACCTCATCAAGATGCAGACCCTGAAAAGCCCCGAGTTGCTGCCCTGATTGACAGATTAATCTCTTTCAAAAACAATGATCATGGGGCCTGGGTCAGGGGAGGGGACATCCTCATTCAAAACTCTGGGTAGGTATCCGGAAGCAAACAGCTGCATGTTGTTAATAAACCTCCCCTGAAGCTTTGTTTATGAAAGTGCATTACAACAGGGTTGTAAGAGAAGATTGATGCTTGAGTCAAGGAACTTCTCAGTATCTTGACCTGCTTTCACACCATCCTGTTACTTTAAATGAAACAAGTTTACATGTGATTAGATGAGAAACTGACTTAAAAGGCAAAAAGAAACTATGTAATAAAGAGTCTAAAAGGTGGTAGCGACAGTAAATTTTTACTGAGGTATGTATAGTTTCCCTGAAGCTCTCATGTTCCTGCTTAAAATATATAGAAAATTTCTTGATTTTTTTTTAACAGCAATGTTTTTGTAAAAGTTACTAAGTGTGTGGTGGTTCTGAATTCCATTAACAGAAAAATTCAGGCTTTCTTCAGTGCATAGCAGGATATGCTCTTACAGTAGCTTATTGCAGGATAATCCAGAAAACATGACTGAAGCTTTGAACTTTCTTTTAGGTTTGCAGATAATGGAATAGGTTTGACATTTGCTAGGTGAGTACTTTATGTCAATCACTTCTGCTTTTCCTTGCCTAGAAGCTTAGAATATATACATCCCTTTATTAAAATTAATAGGTATACTTTCATAAGGCTATAGTTTCATTTTTGGGCCCAGTTCTATTTTCAGTGGTGTGGATGGTGTTATGAAGGCTGTAAACTGGCACAGCTGCTAAAGCTGGCACTTTAATTCAGCCTGTGCTTGGTTTACACCACAATTTCCTGCCTCTTAACCGGAAGGGTTATGTTTATCCAGGTATTTTTGGTATTGTCTGATTCCTTAGGCAGTTTTGATTTTCTTCCTGAACAGTTGAAAATGAGTAATGGAAAAGAAAGGGGATGAGCATTTAGAGAGGGCAGAGTCTCTTTCTAATAAAAAAGAAACAAGTAACTTTGGTAGTAAGCCAAAATTGCTGCCATTTAGGTTATGACAAACTGGTTCTAGGATTGCAGAAGTGGGCTGTAAAAGAAAGAGTGCTGCACTACAAAGGGAGATAGCAAATTTGATGCTCGTCTCTCTGCCGACGTTTCAGTTAGCCTGTAATACTGTTAATGATTAAATTTATTGTTCCATGTATTGTAAATGAAGTCTAGACTACTCTGCTTTAGGAGGACTGTTACAGAAGTAAAAGCGGGACTATGCCTCGGTGCGTTCATGTGCTGGAGAGTCTGGCTAAGAGCTTATCTCTGATGTTGCTTTGATAGTGATGGGAGCTTCCCAAATGATGAAGGTGCCAGCCAGGAGGTATCTGAGTCACTGTTCATAGGTGAGAGCAAGAATTACGGGTTTCCAGGCGGCCAAAATAAATATGCAGGAACGGGAGGAATAGACAACAAGGCGCGCACTCTGCCTAGAAATCGGTAAGTATGTTATGAGGGAAGGAAGTAGAAATGATACAAGAAACGTTCTGTGTATCAGATGTAAACACCCTTCTTGCCTGGGCTGTGAGAGATTAGGACTCTATTGAAGGTGATGCTCTCTTTTTCTTTTTAACTCTTTGTGTGCAGGTGTGTCACTCTCGCCTTTTTGCTGAGTCAGTTTTCATCTGATGCTACCACACGTTGCTTTTCTGTAGTGATGGCTTGCGGTGATGCTTGTTTAACATAGTGCCAAGTCCTACCCTTGCCACAGAATAGGAAAGAAGGGTGAGGTGGTCTAGGCCACCCTGGGTTTTTTGCTGCTTAGCCATTCAGAGAGAAGTTAATGTGGCGGTGATATATGAGGTATTTAGTCTAGTTGAGTAGAATGACTGAACAGTTGAGGTTGGAAGGGACCTCTGGAGGTCGTCTTGTCCAACTCCCCTGCTCAAGCAGGGCCACCTAGAGCCGGTTTTCCAGGACCATGTTCAGGCAGCTTTAGAATATCTCCAAGGATGGAGAGTCCACTACCTCCCTGGGTAACCTGTGCCAGTGCTCAGTCACCCTCACAGTGAAGAAGTTTCTCCTTATGTTAAGGAAGAACCTCCTGTTTTTCAGCTTGTGCCCGTTGCCTCTGGTCCTGTCACTGGGCACCACTGGAAGGAGCCTGACTCCGTTGTCTTTGCACCCTCCCTTCAGAGATTGTTAAACATTGATGACATTCCCACCTGATCCTTCTCTGCTCTGGGCTGAACAGTCTGAGGTCTCCCAATGTTTCCTCCTATGGGAGATGCTCCAGTCACTTAATCGTCTTTGTGGCCCTTCGTTGGACTCTCTCCAATAGCTCTATGTCTGTCTTGTACTGGGGACGAGCACTCTAAGTGTGGCTTCACCAGTGCTGAATAGATGGGAAGGATCAGCTCCCTCAATCTGTTGGTAACTTCTCCCAGTGCAACCCAGGATACCATTTGCCTCTTTGTGGCAAGGGCACGTTGTTGGCTTATGGTCACCTTGGTTTCCATGAGGACCCATAGGTCCTTTTCACTGGTGCATAGGGTTGTTCCTCCCTAGGTGCAGGATTTGGCACTTCCCCGTGTTGAACTTCATGAGGTTCCCATCCCACTTTTCCAGCCTGTCGATGTCTCTCTGGATGGCAGCACCACCCTCTGGTGTATCAGCTGCTCCTCGCAGTTTTGCACCCTCTGCAGACTTGCTGAGATTATACTTAGCCCCATCATCCAGATCACTAGTGAAGATGTTGAACAAGATTGGACTCAGTATTGACCCCTGGGGTGCACCACTAGGTACTGGCCTCCAAGTAGATTTCATGCCACCACCCTCTGGGACCAACCATTCAGATAGTTTTCAATCCACCTCGCTGTCCTCTCATCCAGCCCATACTTCATGAGGATCTTATGGCACACAGTGTGAAAGACCTTACTGAGGTTTAGGTAGACCATGTGCACTGCTCTCCCCTCAGCTACCAGGTCAGTCATTTCATCACAGAAGTTCATCAAGTTGGTCAAGCATGACTGCTCCTTGATGAATCCATGCTGATTACTCCTGATGACTTTCTTGTCCTTAATGTGCCTTGAAATGGTTTCCAGGATGAGCTGCTCCATCACCTTCCCAGGGATCAAGCTGAGGCTTACCAGCCTGCAGTTAGAATCATAGAATCATTGAATCAT
>NW_009211329.1:0-2020 GCF_000690835.1 Fulmarus glacialis | reverse complement strand
TGCTTTCCAGGAAGTGGCTAAACATCTGCATGCCTATGAGAAGAAGTGAATGAATTTCTTTGCTTGTGTGTGCAGCTTTGCTTCACTTATTAAGTTGTCTTTATCTTGAAAAAAAATAAGGGGCCACCACAGTCCTTTTTGGTACTTAGCATGTGGCATGAGGGGTTCGAGATAAAATCAGATATGATCGGAGTGTGCTAGATTGAATTTATCACTTTTATAGATGTTTAGCTGTTAATTGGCTGTCTCCTGTGCTTATGGGGCTTGCTTGCTTTGCTGTGAATTAGAGTATAGAGCTTGTTAGTGGTTGGTTTTGGCTTTTGCCACTTACTATACTGCTTATCATCTTACTCTACTGTGTCTGGGAATATTTTCATACCATGCACCTGGGCTGGCAGATGGCCACGGCATTGCTGCTTTTCCTGTGCTACTGTACTGGAAAAGATGGAACTCCAATGTAAGCTGGAGTTGAAGGGACTGTGATGTGTGGATAGGTCTACACTGGAGCAGGCACACCCCAAAGCAACTGTGGCCTGTTGAAAAGCTCACACTGAAGCATGTAATATCCCTTTGGTCAGTTTGAGTCAGCTGACCTAGTTGTGTTCCCCTTTTTGCCTACCCCCAGCCTACTTGCTGGCAGTGCAGCATGAGAAACAGAAAAAGCTTTGATGCTGTGTAAACACTCTCCAGAGGGACTGTGACCCATGGATAAGCACACACCAGAGCAGGTATACCCCTGAAAGGTCTATGGCCCATGGATAGGCCCGCACCAGAGCAGGGGCAAGAGGTAGAGTTCAATGCAGTGTTAAACCCTATAGCCTGGTCCAAAGGGGCAATGGACGGAGATTGTAATGCATATACCTTTAAATTGCTGTAACTCGTGATTTGAGTTTCATGTTACAGGAAGTACTACAGCAGGAAACACATGAACCAAGAGAAGGAGCCTCGCAAGAAGCTGAGCAAGTACAGCAGACACCCAACCTGAGCTGGCTTTGGTGCCAAATAACTCAATATAACACACCACCTCTTTCCTAAGTGACCACCAGAAAGGACAGAACACAAGTCATGGACTAAATTAGCTCAGTTGACATTTTATGGACGTTTTATGGATACGGGGTGGACTAAAAGAATGATATCTGTGTATATACCAAAGGATGAGGAAGGGGGTGAATGAGGAGGAATTGGATAGGGCAGGTAGCCATTTCTTGGGGACTGGCTGGGCATCAGTCTGCTTGTGGAAGGTAGTGAGCAAGTACCTTTGCATCACTTGTTTTGTTTATTTTTTTCTTTCTTCTTCCTCTTTCCTTTGTTTATTAAACTATTGTTGTCTCCATACACAACTTTTTCTTACTTTTGCCTTCCAGATTCTCTCCCTCATCCTGCTGGTGGGGAAGTGATTGAGGACTGGGTAGGGGGCTTACCTGCCAGCTGGGTCAAGCCACCACACCTGGCTGTCTGAATCCCACACTTTCCAGCTCTCAGGGAGCTACAGACTTCTGTCTCTCTGCTGTAACTCTCCATTGTCTCTCCATTGCTTGCACCACTGTGCTGTTTGGAAGCATGTGTCCTCACAGCATTCACAATAGCTCCAAGGGAAAGAATCATCTCCTCCTTACACAGCAGTCCATATCATCCAGATACTCCTTTTCTAAAGGAGCAAACCAGACAAACTTAGAGCACGCACTCCGTATCATCCAGATACTCCTTTTCTAAAGGAGCAAACCAGACAAACTTAGAGCAGGTGAGACTGAGACTTTCTGTCCAATACCAATATGCATTCCCTTTCCGTATGTCTTCTGTTAGGAAAAAGTTCAAACAGAAACTGGTCAGTCAGTCAGTCACAATATGCTTATGGAAATCAAACAGTTCCTGGTTATCTAAATAGAGACAGCCAAATATGATGGGATAATCCAATATATGAATCAAGGATTTCAGGACAGTAATAGGAGGCCATTATATTAACATAACTTAGCTTTCTCTGGCAATAATTCTATCATGATCTATTAAATTCTTATAAGAA
>NW_009211328.1:0-1625 GCF_000690835.1 Fulmarus glacialis | reverse complement strand
AACTTATGATATTACTCCCTATCAGTGGTATTGGCTTCTTCAAAGGTATCTGCAACTGGTTTGAAATCTGTAATGGTATTTTCAGCTGATGTGGTATCTCCATCTGCCATGCCATCTGTACTGCTGTTTGAATTGGTATCTGCACCTGCAACATTCTCAAGAATGGAGCGAGCATCTGCAATGGTATCTGCAATGGTGTCTGCAGTGGTATTTCATTCTGCAGTGCCATCTTCAATGGTATTTCCATCTGCAGTGGTATCTGTGTTTGCAATGGAATCTGTAACAGTATCTGCATCTGCAATGGCATCTGCAGCGGTATGTTCAGTGGTACCTTATATGTGTTTATCGGTATGTGTAGTGGTATCTGTATGTGTAATGCTATCTGTAAGTGTAATTGTATTCATACCTCCAACTGTATCGGCCATTGTATCTGTGTGTGTTTCGGTGTCTGTATCTGTAGTTCTTTCTCTGCCTGTACCTCTATGTGTAATTGTGTACATCTCTGTAACTGTACATGTGTCTGTCATTGTACTTGTATCCATCTCTGTATCCGCGTCTGTATCCCTATCAGTAACTGTGTGTGTAGTTACCTATATATTCATCTGTACCTTAATCTGCAACAGCACATCTGTGTGTAATGGTAGCTGTGTTTGTATCAGTGCCTTTATGTGTAATGGTTCCTCTGTCCGTCATGGAACCTAAGTGGGTAATGGAGTCACTTGCTGTATCTGCTGCTGTTTGTGTAATTGAAAGTGCACTTGTGTCTGTGTCTGTACTTGTGTCCTGAATTGTGAGTGTAATTGTACCTGTATCTGGAATTGTATCTGTTTTATGCCTGTATCTGCAATTCAGTGTGAATCTATGTTTGCAATTATATCAGTCTCTGTGATGGTACTGGTACCTGTATTTCTGAAGGTGCCAGTACCTGTGCCTCTACTGATATCGGTATCTGTATCTGTAATTGCACCTGAAACCATATCTGCCTTTCTAATGGTCTGTGTCTCTGCACATGTACTTGCAATGGTTTGTGTACGTGTACATGTAATTCCCACTCTAGCTGAAAGAGCATCGGCAAGGGTATCTCTAATGGTATCTGTACCACTAACAGTCTCGATATTAGTGTGACTGCCTGTAATGGTATCAGTGTCTCTGTACTGGTATCAGGATCTGTAATGGTATTGGTGATGGCGTCTGTAAGGCTTTGGTTTCTGTATCAGTATGTGTAATGTTATTGATATCTGCAATGGGATCAGTATCTG
Organism: Fulmarus glacialis; assembly: GCF_000690835.1. Taxonomy (NCBI): domain Eukaryota; kingdom Metazoa; phylum Chordata; class Aves; order Procellariiformes; family Procellariidae; genus Fulmarus; species Fulmarus glacialis. The sequence continues at coordinate 366 of NW_009211328.1, read as the reverse complement.
CAGTGGTATCTGCAACGGTTTCTTCAACTGCAGTGGCACCTGCACCTGCAGTGTTACTTGCTTTGCTGCCCTGGTTTCGGCTGGGATAGAGTTAAATTTCGTCCTAGTGCTGTGTTTTGGATTTAGTATGAGAAGGATGTTGATAATACACTGATGTTTTCAGTTGTTGTTAAGTACCCTGCTAGTCAAGGACTCTTCAGAGGCTGGGAGGGAGCATAGCCGGGACAGCTAGCCCAGCTGGCCAACGGAGTATTCCATACCATATGATGTCATGCTCAGTATATAAATAAGAGGCATGGTCCAGGAAGTAGCGATCACTATTTGGTTACCAGTCAGCGCTGGGCATCGGTTGGCAGGTGGTGAGCA
>NW_009211327.1:8038-14530 GCF_000690835.1 Fulmarus glacialis | reverse complement strand
GAGGCGGGGTTCGCAGTGCCCGGGCGTGAGGGCCGTGCCCGGTCCTCGCCTCCTGCCGGGTGTTGGCACCCACCTCACCCCCCCCGCCCGTGCTATCCTTGCCTTCCGCCTCGGGTTGTGGGGGGCCTTTGTACCCTGAGGAGGCAGGTCGGGTAATAGTGCTGGGAAGGGGCTCCTCTGCTTCTGCATTTCTCACAGAAGTGCTGAGCTTAGCCACGTACCGAGATCAGACAGGTTTGTGGAGACTCAGCTGAGGGGGAGCTCGGTTCCCTGCATGGTCTAGGGCCAACCTCCTCCTCCTTAGGAAAAGCGTTTTCCATGTCCTTAGCTGTGGATGCATCTCATTTTTACAGGTGGTGGGGAAGGCTTGGCTTGTGGGGGCAGGCTTGTGGTGCTGAGGGTTAAAGGCTTAATCAAAACATGGGTGAACAAGAAGGTTAGCTGGAGGGGGGTCTCTTTCTACAACACTTGTTTAAGTTACGGAGGAAAACAACCCAAGCCTGGAGGTGTTTTCCGAAGGTGATGGCTCAACTTTGGCTAGAGGTGACATAAATGTGGAGAGCCTCTTCTTAGGGTCCTTTGAAAATCTGTTAGGCTGGGTGCCAGTTAGCGTGTCAGAGCATCACTTCCAAAGGCTCATGTTTTGCATAAATAGGCACACAATATTTTAATTGCTGCGTATTGCAGGCTTGGGGGATGTCTGTGCTGGTGCGAAAATCAAGAATCTAATATTGGTGATTATTAGATGAACTGTCCTGTTTCCTTAAAATTATGGGGTTGGTTTGAACTGATACAGATTAATTGTGTAGGAAGTGTTTGTAGGTTCGGGTACTGACTAGTTAAAGCTGAATAGCTGTGGTCTGGGCTTGCACTCCTGCACTTGTGAATGGTGGTCATCCATGTGTTAATCCAGATGTTTTGTTAACAGACAGAAGAGTATCTACAAAATGGCAACTGCTCAGAAGCAAAGGAATTGTGTGGTATGATTTTCTTGTGTATTTCAGCACAGTATATTATTTGAATCAGAAAAATCAGTGAATTTTAGCTGAAGTAGTGCCCCCAGGTGCTCTTCAATATTTCTTCACTTGAAAATTACAGGCTAATTCAATCTTTTAACTATGAATAAAGATGCGTAGTAGCAAAATAGTTTGAGTCTGAACTTTTTGGTCATACATTTGCTAGAAATCGGCTATGTCCTAAAAACATAGTAACACCAAGTATTAAGAATATGCTTAACTTTATGAATGCCAGAAGTCATACTGTTCAATTAAATTAAAATGTTAAGCAGGCATTGGACCTTAAAACATTAAGCAGGCTTGTGGTTGTGGACAGAGATTAATTTTTTTTCTTTCTCTAACTTTCAGAGTGCAGTTGTATTTCCTAACAAAATATCTACTGAACAGCAATCCCTGATGCTAGTGAAGAGGCTCCTGGCAGTAGCAGTATCCTGCATTACATATCTGAGAGGAATATTCCCTGAAAGTGCCTATGGAACAAGATACATGGATGGTAACAGGCTGTTTTCATGATTCTTTGCAAAATCAATTGTCATAGGATTGTTCTGAAGTTAATGAGTGTTTTTAAAGCTGCTTGGTCTTCTTGATTAAAGCTAATAGCCGTTTTCAATTACTGTAATGGAAATTCACTAATACAATCATTGAATATTGTTATAGATAGTGGTGATGCTAACTCAGCAATTATATCCTTGCTGATGCCTGTCAGTGGTGTTAATTTTAGTCTGCTTTTGATATGTACTTTTAGGGAATGAACTTCACTTTCTTAGCAATGTAGTTGCATTTTGTCCTAAGTAAATATGCATGTATATATTCTTTTTTTTTTTGAGATGTCTGTGTCAAAATTCTGAGGGAAGACAAAAACTGTCCTGGCTCTACTCAGCTGGTGAAATGGTATGTTAATTACAGTGCATATATAACACTTCCATGGCATGTCAATTCTGAAAGATACCTTTCTGGTTGTTTGCAAATAGAAAGAAAAAATTTCCCTTGCTGTGAGTGAACAACTGCCCAGGCAGTGTTTTTAGGGCATGGTATTTACTCTGTTGACAATTTTTTTTTTTTAATGGAAAGTGAAATTGTGTGTGTTTTGGTAAAGATGTAATTGAGTTTACATTTGTGTTTCTAGAAAGGCTTACAACTTGGTGCTTAATAGATCACAAATCTTTGTTTACAGAGTGATTATACTTTACATTTAGTTTCTGTGGGTGTATATGAGTGCTCAAGGTGCATATAAATGCAAAAGTCTAACCAGTAGTTCCTCTCTCGTTGAATAGGAAACACAGTGTTACCATTTTGCATCTTGTATTTAAAGGTCTTGCTCTCAGACTTGTATAAGAAAGTGGTACTGTTGGCCTTTATATTCAAAGGCAGAATTGTATCTGCAGACGATAGTCTGTCCACTTGTACATTCACACAGTTGAGTGTAAGTATGTCACTTGGGACGAGAGGTATTTATTTTGATTTTCTTTCTGCTCACAATAACTGCGAGATTTGTTCATGTCTGGTCTCCTTGGTTTTTGTTACCTCTATAAAGGCCATCTTTGTTCTTTTCACGCTTTCACCAGTTGTAGTACAAGGTAAGGCATCGGAAATGATGCTGCGTTCAGCAGAGGGGTTTTGCAGCTGCTGTCAGTGTTGAGGTGTTCAGAGATGTAGGTCTGAGTTTTGACGTTAAAGGTGTAATTAGTCGTCTGCTCTTTGTCCATGTGCTGTCACTAAGAGAGAGGAGGGGAAAAAAGGCTTCCTTACTGTAACCTGGAATTTCTTAATTGATCTTCTGTGGTAGAGGAAACTCAAGTGGCGCCCGAGTGCATTTCACCTTACCCTCACGCATCACACATTAGTGAGGGCAGTGGCGTGGCAGCCTGTGGATGCTGACAAGGAAAAGCTCCCTGGTGTTTGAGTGAAGGGTGTGTGCTACCTGTTTGGAGTTTGCAGGTGAGTAGCCTTTCCTAACTCAGCATCATGTACACACCAAAAACAATTTTTGCTTGTTGATTATATTCAAAAGAAATGTTAGAAAAAAATGAGAGTAAGTTTTGGTTCGCTATTTGACTGTTGTTTGCATGTTATATAAAAAGCAAATTGCAACATCTAAATAAAGGCATAACTCCTTTGTGCTTCAGAGACGTTGGTGTTCAGCTCTAGTACTTATTTATAAACTGGTTAATGAATACATGTTAGAAGGTATTTGAAAATGGTAGCCATACAATTGCATGATGTTTTTACTTATAAATTATTTACTTACAGATTATATTTGTACTTTTTCTGCAAAGAGGTTAGGATGATTTGGGGTGTTACAAAGATAGTCATTGCTTGTATCACTACTAATAAAAAGTTGGAATAATGGAATAAGTATTCTTTATTGCTCTAATCTAATATTAAGAAAGCTAAACAAATAATTTCATTTTTTGGGACTGTTTTATTTATTTAATAAATAAAAGAAGCAAAGCAAATGGAAATTAGTAGTAGATGGACAATATTATTTGATTTTTGCAGGATGTTAGGATGCTATGATGCCTTGCAGAAGAAATACGTAAGTCTTCCAGTATCATTTAGCTATTTTAAATTGATTTAAACATTCGTTTATGTAAGTACATTAGTTGCCAGCATAGCTATAGGATTTTCTGGTTAGGGAATAGCTGTGCTTAATATGTTAAAACAGCTACGATGTGGGATGAACAGACATTTCTGGATAATATTATTTGTAAACAGAAACACTTAAAGGCAGGAATACTTAGGAATTTTCTTCTGCCAGTTGAGTAAGTCCTTTCTTAAAGATAAGGAGTTAAGCGTATGAAGAGGTTTCTCTTCACAAAGGCCCGTAGTTGTCTATATTGGTTTCCAGAGCTAGAGAAACAAAACAGCTTGGTAAGCAGAAATGGGCTATGGAATACATTTAATGTTCTCTTTCTTTCTTTAATTATATTTCTGACAGCTAAGAATGATTGTCCTAGCAGTAAGTATCTTTGAAAAGTAAGGTACACATTTTTTAAGGTAGATGCTTAGAGGTATGTAGAGTTCTTACTCTGTTTCCTCTCTTAACTTTAAAAATACAGGTCTATACCCATCCAGAAGATCCTCAGGTAAATCTGTTGGAATATTTTACTGGATGATTAATGATAGTATGGATATAGTGAAATGTGTATACAAGCAATAGTACTTAACATTCACATTAATGCACATTAAAAAAAAAAAAATCTTAAAATACCAAACGTAAGAATCACTAGAGCTAATCAGAATTGCCACATAGTGAGTTGCCTTTGAATATCTAGTGTCAAGTTGTTCTCAGTCCACAAGAAACCCAGAGTGTCCTTGCAGAGTTAAATGCCCGTAAAGATGCATTGTCCTAACTCTGCATAACGAATGTATGGAACTTCTTTGGGGAAAGCACAGTATGTTTTAACTAACCGCTGGGTGTCACCATGTCTCTGTTGTGTGTGTGAAACAGTTTTGTAGTGAATAAAATTTGAATGAATATTTCATTGTAAAAACTTAGGCTGATGTTTCAAAAGACATCATGGTGATTTCCTGGAAAATAATATAGACCTTCATTTTTATTTGATGACAATTGTATACATTAATACTATTAATTGTTACAGCATTAGAAAGCTGTATTCAATGCATATAAGTGCATCAGGCAGGAGTTGGGCTATCATTTTCTTTAAATGCAAGGTTAATAGGTTACTGGATAGAAGCAGCACCAGTAATAGGTTGCTCGACAGCTGATAGTTTAATAATTACTGGATTTGTTTGCAGACAATTACAGAATGTTACCACTTCAAATTCAAGTACACCCACAATGGGCCACTCCTGGATTTCAGCAGGTACTGTCACTGTGACTTTATTCTCCTCTGTGGTTTTACAATCCATTGCATACACCTGAATGTAAAAGCTTTGGATTTTATCTGTTTGGTGTTTCCTTTTTTAATTCTGGATCTTAAGACTAATTTTATCAACATATACTATTAGCTTAGACTTATTCTTAAAATACAATGAATCATTTTGTCAGATTATGGTTATATTTTTAAATATCCACTCAAAAGATGATTCTTAGTGTCAGAGTCTAATACTCTCTGACCAGGTTCTTGAAGATATTCCATGCGCGAGGGTGAAATGTTTAATATCAGAATTACTTATCTGAAGATACCTGATGTTGCATGGGATTTCTCATTTAGCAGAGATGATACAAAATACACTGAAAATACAACACAAGTGTAAGCTATGCTTAGCAAAGCATAGCTATTGCAATACCCATTTCAATCACAATACCAATGTGATTGCTGTTACTGGTCTTTATAATACGCTCACTGTCATGACGCTGGGCATCCCCCAGTCATGGGAAAGGAATACGTGGACTGAAGCCAGCTCCAGCCCATTGCTCTTCTTTTGTTAGTTGTTTAGTTTTTATACTCTTTGGGCTGAGCCACGTATTCACTCCTCCCGTATTGGTCTGGCCAACTCAAGGAGACCTTCACACACTTTCAGTGAACTCAGGGAGAAACATTTACACCACCAGTTGATCCACTCAACTGACATAGCTATTCATCTAAAACAATGATCGCACTCAGATCCTCTGTGTGTTGAGCTAAAGTCAGATTTCCTAGCAATATCTGTGGTCAGTGACACTCTGCATTATTCCCTGAGCTTCATGGGCACATCGCCCTTGCCCATCTCCACTGAGCCTTCTTCCATTGTAGGGGTTTACTGGTCAGTCACAGCTGCAAGGAAATGGCTTATTTTAAGATGAGGAATTGAAATGTAGCAAGTTCGTACCTAACAAACTTCTCCCAGGTTTCCTCCTGCATAAAATGCTTTTTAAATTTAAAAATAAAAAAAAAAGGCTCCAGTGCTGCAGACCTGGGCCCTTTGGGCTGAGTTTAGTTACTTACCTCTGAAAGAGGTTGTAAGTCATGTAAAAAACACTGGTGGAAGGGGATGTGACTCTGTCTCAGCCACAGCAGGTTGCCTTAGTGTATTAGCATAAATTCACACCAGACTGACTTGAAAATTCAAGGCACGGGCCTGCTTCTCTGTCACCCTGCGGGGAAGGAGCTAACCATCTGCAGAGGGGCGAGACATTTGAAACCATTGCAGTTAAGGGTGTGCTTCCAAAAGACAGGGTTACCCAATCAAATAACTCAGTTGCTTGCCTTGCGCTGCCTGTTCAGGTCCTCAGGTGCCTCTCTGAGCTGTGTGGCTGGGAGGAGCAGGGGAGTAGAGGGAAAGCATTTTCAGAGGCAGTAAGGCTTTGGGTCAGCTCTGGTAGAATAGGTGCATGGAAATGTTGGAGCTGGATGCCAAGAGTCACTTAGGCATGCGTGTTCTGATCAGTAACCATTCTTGTCAAAGTCAATAGTGTTACTTGTTTTGCTTAAGGGAAAGCGAGTATGTAAGACTCTGCAGAATTGGGGCTTTCAAAAGTACCTACTTTTTTCTTTCTTTCAGATTGGGTATTTCTTAAGCACTGTGTAAT
>NW_009211327.1:0-8022 GCF_000690835.1 Fulmarus glacialis | reverse complement strand
CCATAATGCTTTCATGATGTCCCTGGCTGAGGATCTGATCTTCCAAGGGGCAGAGAACATGCAGGTCACTTAGACAGTATTAGAAATTGCAGTGCTTGTAATCTCGGACCTTAGGCAATAAATGTGATGTCTGCTTCTGACATCCATAGAGTCTGTTAAACAGACATGTATCTTAATACTAGAAACAGCTTACTCTGTATAAAAAAAAATCTGAATACTTTGTCCATTTTTAGTAACAATAAAAGGAATGATTCCACAATCACCTGTGCAGACACCAAGAAAGCAAGTATCCTCCTCATTCGCAAGATTTATGTTCTGATGCAAAACCTGAGTCCATTGCCAAATGATGTTTGCCTGACTATGAAGCTGTTTTATTATGATGAAGGTAGTATTTCTGTATTGCCTTGATTTATCAACTGTGTTCAGACATTGGAACACAATTCAAAGAAATATTTTAATATATAATCTTCACGGTTGCTGGGACTTGTTAAACGATGTTTTTTTGCATGTGTCTGTTTCTCATGACAATTTCTAAAATCCGAGGGGAACAGATTTGATCTCACTGTAGGAACGCAACCTTGTCACTGACTTCATTGGAGCAAGGATTTTGGTGTGTTTTAAAAACAAATTGAGTTTTCCTGAGTATGTTAGGATGTAACATGTTTGCCAGACTAGTTCTAGTTGGATCACTGTTTAAACGTCTGACACTAACTCTGCTTTCAGAATGCGTTATGGCTTTGTAACAAAAAATCAGAGCTTCTAGCTCATCTCTTTGCATACATAAACTGTTTCAAATAGCTTTAATTGGGTTTTGCCTGTTGTGTAGAGGAAAAAGAACTTCATTAAGTACAAGTTGAATATTGATTATTCCGCTCCACACACACACAATTTTTTGGAGTAGCTCTCTGAGTCTTTTAGCCGTACAAGTTAAATTAATTTTACAAGAATGTGTTTCATTCTGACACATTTAATGAATTCTTTTCTGCAGTTACACCGTCTGATTACCAACCTCCTGGTTTTAAGGAGGGTGAATGTGAGGGGATGATATTTGAGGGGGAGCCTATGTGTCTTAATGTGGGTGAAGTGCCAACGCCTTTTCATATGCTGAAAGTTAAAGTTACAACTGAAAAACAACGAATGGAAAATGTTGATAAAAGCATCCTAAAGCACAGAGAGACTAATCTGCCTCTCCAAGTGCTCAGAGTGGACAGAGATGATCCAGAAGACGACAACCAGGACATGAATGTAAGAGTGCAAATGTATTGTGTAGCTTGTTGAATTTTTTTGTGATTTATAGTCTAGAAAAGGGCCATTAATTGTTCTACTGCATGCCTTACTATAACATTAATAAAAAACTCTGTGTTTCCAGATATATTTAAGCAAGACAATATGTCTTCAGTACATTTTTGCTTTAATTTTACTGCTTGAGTTAGCAATCTGTCATTGTTAAAGCAGTGTTGAACAAGTGCATCAGGATGATGCCTGTCAGCAGCAGCATCGCTGGTGGTCATCTCTCTGAGAGACTGGAGAGGAGCAGCAGGGTGAGAAGCAGAGGGGCAGCTTTGTGCTGTGGGTGCGGTGTCACTTGTTCAACTCCAATCGCAGGATGCAGGTGACACCTCCCTGGAGCTGTCCTGTACCAGTCCCAAGCGAGCTGCTGCAGCCAGACTGTATTGACTGGCAGTAAATTTGCTCAGAGATCCTCATATACAGCAGTATACATATGGCTAGTGATGCCACAGCTGAAGTTAAACCAAACTTGATTCTGTATTGGGATTTTTCCCTCGGGAAGTCTGCCTAGAAAAAAGCACAAAGCGAAACTTGCTGAAGGCATGAGTGTGTGACGGACTTGTGCATCCTGCTGCTGACGGCTCTCGGGACTGTGCTTGTGCAGGCTTCAGCAACTGGAGGCATATATTTCTGGGGTAAGTTGAGGCAGGCAGCAAATACCTTCCGTCGTGTTAGAATGTGCAAATACGTGTGCTGATCTATACTGGCTATGGGTGAGAAGGAGGCGGAGCTTCAAGGCTTCTGGCCCCTCCCTCTCAATTAGCATTGCTCGGAATTAGCATTGTAGGTGATGTGATGGAAATAAACTGCTTTGCCCTCTAAATCTGCATATGCCTCTGAATTGCTGTTTCACAGGCAATGGGAAGGTGGTAATTGATGCACTGATAGTATTCTTTCAATATCTATTGTTACAATTTTAGTATTTTGTACAGATGTTTTTCTTGGTGGTTGAATTACATGTCTGCTTGCGTTAATAATTGAGTAATGCTGAGCTAGCCTGTACGTTCCATGTCAGATTCAATTATTTCAATACAGTTTGTTCCACTGAATCTATCTGTTAAGGTCTGGCCCTAAGCATCTGCGTACAAACCCTCTTCCTTATTTGTCTGCAGTAAGTGATAGATCTTTTTCTTAATCTAGGAAGGTCCTGTCTTGGATAATAAAGTGGAAGATAGGAATAATGTAAATATTTCAGAAGCTCAAGGTAACATTTGTGTATATTTTTCAAGTCTCTTCAGTTTGTGCCTCTTTTCCTGATGTTACTAAAACGAAAACTCAATTTTCTGACATAGACCACTATATTGAAATTTACATTCTATTTTCTTCACATACATCGCTATGCCTTTATTTTCTATCGTGGCTTTGTTCTGTAAAGCACTTGATTAGCACATGCACGTTTTCATGTTTCTGTTCTAAAATTCTGATCTTCTGTTCCATTTTATCAGATAAGCTAAATTTAATGGGTTATATATTTAGAAGTAAATTTTGTTGTTTGATTTTTCTATTATTGTTGTTGTTACTATGGTTTTACTAATATATTTAATTTCCACATAAAGCTCGCAGAGGTATTGTGCTCTTGAGCTCATTATTGCAGACTTGGGAACCAGAATTCTCTGTGCAAAAAATGGTCCAGGTCTATTTTTGTTTAAATCACAGCTGTTTGGACTGTATCCTCACAGCTTCAGCCACTAAAGTGTAGCAGAAATGCCACTTTTAGCCACCTTTTTTCCTTAAGCTCTGGATACAGTAGGACCATGGTCTGATTCTGCAATCAGTACGTCCTTCAGCCTGTGTGGTTGTGGAGGAATTGAGACCATTGGGGCTTGTGTACACAGAAGAGTTTTTACATTGTGGTGGACTGAATGATACCCATGTAAAAATACCTATCCGTATGATGCATGCTCTTCTGTACAAAGGAAGTTGTTCATTACTGTGGTTTGCTATTCCTGATACAATCAGTAACTTCATCTCAAAATATGTTTTGTTTTATGAATGACTGTATGATTATGTCTGTGCTGCTGGCTATTTTAGTGCCTTTTCTAGCTGCTTGGTTTCACAGCTTACTCTGTGGACCTGTCTGCCCTTTCCTCTTACTGCCTACATGGAGCATTTTGATAATTGCAAGTGAACTTTTTTAACTGTAGTTTTAACAGGTGCAAGTTCTAGCAAAGCATTTTTGTTAGTATGAACCTCAGCAAACTGAGTTTCCTCAAGTAAAATCCTAACACCGTAAAATCTGTCAATGTAAAACTACGCAAACAATGTGAGTAGCCGCAAAAAGCAAATGCCAGGTGGAAGCCTCTAAGGCAGCACTTCTCAAGAAGGTACCAAAAACATTTACTTCTGTTTTATTTTAAAAAAAGTTTCATATAACAACTTCAATAGGCAATTGAAATGAGAATTCTGCAGAGAATATAAATGAAATCTTATGTTTTGGAAGCATTCTGAGGACTCTTAACACTGCAAGGCAAAGCTGCCTTCTCCCTTGTTATCAAATAAATGATTATGCCCTGCTATGCAGGACATCAGGAAGTACCTGCTCACCCTTCCTGATGAAAAACAGCCATACCTGTCTTGTTGGATTTTTCTTAGCCTTTATAAATAGGTAGTTTCTGCGCTGTTTGCTTACAATCGTATAAATGTCCTCCACTGTAAGCTCTGAATGCAGAAGTGCCAATAAAATAACTGTCCTGGCTACACCAGCCTGATGACAGCTGCTACCAGAAGCATGCCCTGGAACCACTCCACTGTTTTGTTTTTTTTTTTTAATCAATGCTCCAATATGTGGACCCAGACTGTCTCCGGTTCAAAATGAGAGACAGCAAACTCTGTCCTCAGGGATCTCTGTGAGCAGAAGCTTCCCTTTAAGATTTTATTGAAACTAGGAGGAAAAGTAGATGACGATTTGTCTTCAGATTCCCCAAGATAGCCCAGGGGATCAAAGATTGAACTTTGCTACCAAACAAAGTGAAGAATGAATTGCTGCTTGTTGATCTGCTCATCTTGGAGAGGCTGTGTAGGAAGCATCCAGACAATACCAGTACGCATTTGCTGTACATAAAGCATTTCAAACATAGCAAAGAAAGATCAAAAGAGGAAATAAGTGCCCTTTTTGGAAGAAGATTAAGTAGAGATGATGTAGATGAGTATGCTCAGAAGTGCTCTGATCTGCTCATGTAAAATAGGATAGCCAAAGGAACACAGTTCTCGAGACTGTAAAGTAAAAAAACAAGCTTTATGACCAAAATCTGGGAGGAAAAAAAAACCCTTTATCTGGATGAGAAGCTTATGTAAATGCTTTTTTTTCTGTAGCAGAGGTTTCTGAGGAGATAATGAATATATGGCATTCCTAGAAGAAATGCCCATTAGTGCTGCTGCTTGCTCTGTTCACTCTTCTTAATGCATTTCCCTAAAGTTGCATCTGCTTTGAAATATAACTGTGGTTCTGCAGACTTCAGAAACACCAATTTTCCATAAAAACTTCCAGACACGTTGATTTCCACATAACTATAAAAGCGGCAACTGTGTCAGTGCTGAGGCTTTTGGTCCTCCCAGACTGAACAAGACTAGGAGCTTGTTGGGGCTACCGTGGTGTCTGAGTGCTTGCGGAGGCAGTTGGACAAAGCAAGTTGAGCCTGGATTTTATTTTTTTAAAATGGGTTGGAGTGTCCTGTCATTCAAGCCCAACACTGAACAGGCTGCGCTGTGTATTTAAATAGTGGCATTAATGGTTTTTTTCAGAAATAAAATGTGCAACTTTGCAAAAACAGCTAACATTTCCATGCTGCTCAAAAATAATCATGGAATTGTGTAGGAAACAGCACGTGTAGATTAGCATTTTTATCTTGACGATGCTAGTAGGCTGCAGAACTGGAATAACCACATAAAGCTGTATCTGGTGCTTTTAGAAATTCATAGAAGTTCCAAAACGATGCAAAATGCAGCAAATTGTTTGTCTTACGGAGTTGGTATAATGTTTTATTTACAGGAACTACAAGACATAGGAAAATGCATTTGTCGCCCTGAAATTCTTCAGTCATTTCCACAGCTGAAGCACAGTCATCTTTAACCAGTTCACGCTTATATCTATATCCTAGAAAAAACCCAGGATTTTTTCTTATTCGTCGTGGCCTGTTCATGCAGCTGCAGGCAGCGACAAGGGGAACTGTAGCTCTAGGAACTGCAGCCAAAGTTGCTTGGTTGTGTGTGGTTGGGTTACAAAATGGGAGCCATCTGCTGGCAGTGGGTTCAGAATATGCAGAAGCTGTGCCAGAGTGGCCCCACAGTGCCGTTTGCCCGTTCTGCAGTGCAAAATGGGCTCGTGAGGCGTTTTGCTTGGAAGCAAATCCCAATGTAGACAAGCCTTTAGCAGTATGGTGTATAAACGAGTTTGGGGATCAAGTCCACTCTTCCAAAGATCCTGGTGTAAACTGTACTAAAGATAAGCATCTCTTAAGTGTCTGTGATAGGAAGTTGTGATAGGAAATCGCTGAATTAAAGATGTAAGAGAGTGTAATGCTTGGTTTGCTGCATTAATAATGTGCAGGTGTTCCTTGTGGCAAAACATCAGTGTTAAGAGGCTGCTAGTGTGTTGTCAACAGTGTGCTTTATTATTTAACAACTCTTTTATAGAACCAAATTTAAGTTATGAGGAGGATGAAGTTACGAAGTCTGGAGGGAACCAGAATCAGCATGTTTCTAATCCTCAGGTATGATAACTGCACTCTTGTCTTAAACTTTTGCTTTGAGTGATTAATAGGTAATCTAGTGACCACAGTCAGTATTTGCAGCAATAAAATGCATTTACATTTTACTTCCCAATGTTTTTTGAAAATGATTAATCTTCTAAAGCAATCAAAAGCAATAATAAAAGGCTGTTTTCTGTGATACAGTTTTCAAACCAAACAGATGGTCTGACTGATATTAACGTAAATGGGAATATAATTTCCGAGTTTATAAACTGCCATAACTAAACACTCTGCCTAACAGATTTCTCTGCTAATTCTGACAGACCAAAACTTGATTAAAGGTTGATTAAAACTTAAAATGCAAGTTCATTACTCAGACTTAAAACTCAGGCTATATTCCCTGCATATAGCAAAATGGTGTAATTTAAATGTGGAGGACTACTTCAAACACAGGTCCTTAAGACTTCTCAAAACAGAATAGCCCTAGGTAACTGTGAGTGACTTACTGTATAAAAATAACTGATGCTTTGATCTGTCAGGGTTCTTTGACACGTTCAGCTGTAAATAGTGCTGTTGACTTCAATGGGTATACTCCTGTATTTAAATTTCAGCTTGAGCACTGTGGTGAGCAGAGGCAGAGCTCTTTGCATGCTACAGCACTGAACCCTGCTGTAGCCTCTAATACAGATTTTTTTACTGCTGTCACAAGGCAACATCTATTTTATGATTTTAGGTGGATCATTTGGCAAGTAAGACATCTGAACTTAATGTGTCAGAGAGCAGGACAAGAAGTGGAAAGATATTTCAAACCAGCACTGTTAGTATCGTTTTTTTCTCTAGTTCTGTTCTTTTTATTTCTGTCCTTCTTTAAGCCTTTTTCTGTTCCAAACAGTGAATAAAACTCTTAAGCTTTAATACATTTCATGCAGACAGAATGAAATTCTCATCACTTCTACTAAAATTCCCATTAACTTCAACACATTTGGATTCTTAGTGTCGAAGTCTGTTCCAAGGAGTTAAAAGCTGAGTGTTGATGTAGTTAACACAGGTTGAGAAAAATTCATTAGGATTGGTTTGTATCTTCTTGAGAATGCATTTAGCCAAATTCCCTGCTGGTTTAATCTGTTGTTGATAGGAGTGTGTGCCAGGAGAGATCCCCAGCCCAGTGTACCATATGCTTGCTAGTGATTTTACTTGGAAAACATGAGGCCAAAATTCCAACCTCAGACCTATGACTCATTCATACCAAGAAAAATCCATTATTTCTTTGCTTAATCACTTTGCAGCAGATGAGTCTTGTAGTCGGTGCTACCTGTGGGGAGCCAAATTCCTCCAGCCTTGCACAGGTGGAGCAGAAGTTGTCTTCAGGGTGGAGTTTGGCCTTTGGGGATGGCCTTGGGTGCCCCCGTTTGCCTGTTGCTGCTGCCTTTACCAACTGAGCTTGGTAGCTTCAGCTTTGTGAGGCTCTGGAGGGCCTTCACAAGACCTCAACATCCCTCTTACTGGTGAATGTTCAGGGTTACTGGTAGGTTCTTCTCAGAAAAAGCTGTGGGGTGAATACTACCATTCTACTAAATAAGTAAGTGCTCTTCATTTACAGTCAGGAGGGGAAATTATGTGTCAGGGCCAAGAAAAATCCTACCCTTCTGTCCCTGCTCAGGAAAGCTCTTTGTTAATTTTTAGTGCAGGTTAGGGAACAGTAGTTGTGTAAGGATTCATAATGTGCAGCTCAATCGTTGCCAGTGGTTTTCTCCTAAACTAATGGTTGCCTTATTTCTGTAAAGGCTGATGGAAATTAAGCTTGTGAGCATGCAAAATTCATTCCTCAGCAGAATGTTCTAAAGAAATCCAGAAGAGAAATTGGTCTGTGTCTTAAAAGTATCTATATATGAAAGCTGCATGCAGAAAGGGCTATCAAAGTTTGCAACGAATTCATGAAGTGGAGATGTTAAATTCAGAATATAGGACTAGTAGATTCAGTCTTTGTAAAGCACTGCTTACTGCAGAATAGCAGTAAGCCCAGCTAGAACTCAACCTGGCCACT
>NW_009211326.1:0-15258 GCF_000690835.1 Fulmarus glacialis | reverse complement strand
CCTATCACTGGATACCAGGGAGAAGAGATTGGCACCTCCCCCTCCACATCCCCTCCTCAGGAAGCTGTAGAGAGCAACGAGGACATCCCTCAGCCTCCTTTTCTCCAAACTAGACAAATGCAAAGTTCTTAATCGCTCCCCATAGGACATTCCTTCCAGCCCCTTCAACAGCTTTGTTGCTCTTCTCTGGACACGTTCAAGGACCTTCACATCCTTCTTAAACTGTGGGCCCGGAACTGCACACATACTCCAGGTGAGGCCGTACCAATGCTAAATACAGCAGGATAATCACCTCTTTTGACCGGCTGGTTATGCTGTGTTTGATGCACCCCAGGGTGCGGTTTGCCCTCTTGGCTGCCAGGGTGCACTGCTGACTCCTATTGAGCCTGCTGTCGACCAGCCCCCCCAGACCCCTTTCTGCAGGGCTGCTCTCCAGCCACCCTTCTCCCAATTTATACTTGTGGACAGATGGACAGAGCCAGCTCCAGCAGCTCCAAAACAAACTCACTTCAGGACACAGCTGAACTCACCAACCATGATGGTAGTGCCTCTGTGACAACATTTAAGAAAGCGTAAAAACTGCTGCGCAACAGACGTGAGAGAGAGGAGTGTGAAAAAATGTGTAATGCAGACCCAAAAAATGCCCTGCAGACACCAAGGTGACAGAATAAGGAGGGGGAGGAGATGCTCCAGGTGCCAGAGCAAAGATTCCCCTGTTACCTGTGGAGAAGACCATCATGAAGCAGTTTGTCCCCCTGCAGCCTGTAGAAATGACCGTGCCAAAGCGCTTATCCACACCACAGCCCATAGAGGTCCCCACACCACAGCAGGTGGGGATGTGTCCTGAAGGAGGCTGCAACCTGTGGAGAGTCCATGCAGGAGCAGGCTCCTGGCAGGAACTATGGCCCGTGGCGAGAAGCCCATGCAGGAGCAGGGTTTCTGTCAGGAACAATAACCTGTCAGGGGCCCCATGCTGGAGCAGCCTGTTCCTGAAGGACTGCAGTCCATGGGAAGGACCCATGCTGGAGTAGGGGAAAAGTGTGAGGAGGAAGGAATGGCAGACAGGAGCTGTTATGTACTGACCACAGCCCCCCATTCCCCATCCTCCTCGTGCCGCTTTGGGGGGTATCAGTGTCAGGAATGAAGGAATGAAGTTGAGCCTGGGAAGAAGGCGGTGTGGGAGAAGGTGTTTTGAGTTTTGTCTTCAGTCCAGTATGAAGGTCTGAGGGCAATAGTAACTCTGTATCTGATACAGATACACCATGTAAGAGAGACAGCTGAACACAGTACTAGTATTTCACTTTTTTCCACTTATTTACCCCATTTTTAAGTAAAACAGATGGGAAGGGTAAGGCACAAGAGGAAATAATATGTGTTTTATCTTCATCTTATGCATTGAATAACAGAAATTCTTCTTTGCCTGAATTGATTCTTTTTCAAATGGTGTAGTCCCCTAGAATTATTAATTCTTTTTTTTTTTGGTGAGGATTTCACAGGACAAGACAAATATCCAATATGTATATCTGATTTATTTAATTTTGATCCAATTATGCATTTTATAATCTGAAGGGAATTATATTTACTAGGAAATAAGACAGATGAAAAATATCCCTAGGTTTGGGAGGTCTCTAACTCTAGTCCAGATTGCAATATTTAATGTTTGAATTTATTTTCATTGCTTACACAAAATGGTATTTAGCTAGGAAACTAAGAACATTAGCTCTTTGTGTATCTAGTGAAATCAAACTCAGCAGACTGACAAGATGAGAATGCCATCAAAACCTACAGTGAGAAAAATCTACCCTAGATAATTATAAAGATGAAATTGTGGGCTGAACTTTTTGGCAAAGTCTTTGCAAAACCCCAGCTGAACAAATCTGGTCCTATGAAAAATTAGAGGACTATCCTTATGTGAAAGAATGCATTGGTGGCTCTAAACCTAATCTGAGCTTCCTAGGCCCTCAGTAAGCACCTTGCTGACAATTTGCATAGAAAAAGAGCATGGCCAAAAGAAACATTTTTTCCCCACATGTGAATCCCCAGCTGCTGGCCTAGTCTTTAGGTACTGTCAGCTGCAGATGTAAATCAGAGGGTCCTGTTGGCACAGGAAAAATTGTTCTGCATTCCTTGGCCACTGGGTCAGTGTAGGTTTTAAATTGCTTAGCACAAAGTTTTAGCAGGTATCTAATCTAGCTGTCACTGACAAGCAAGCATGACATTTCATTTTCTAAAATGGGATTGTATGTATGTATCTGAATGTCTGAAAGAAAGAGCACCGAAATCATCCTGTCTGAGCCCTTTTATAAGATGTAAGTTCTTCATGAATAAAATCTGTCCAGGCCACATATTAAAAGATAATGACAAACATGTAATAATTAAAAAAAGAACTTTGGAATCATTACTTTTAAAATAACATTAGAGACTTTCAATTGATTTCTTAGGCTTTATTAATAATGGTGGGATTGCATTAATTAAAATGTATTATTTGAATCACTGTTAAAATGGAATTAATGATTTGAGCTGTCTTGTCAGAACTGTTAAATGAAAACTAGTAAATGACACATGGATTCAAAAGAAGACAGTAGTACCTGAACTGAAAGATATGAGAACAATAAAATCTATGAACTTAAAGAGGGGGAAGAGTTATTTAAATTTGTGTCCAGCTATTATATCCTTATCTTGTTTACTTCTAATATCTATCACAGCTATACATTACTATATTTTTTTAAAAGAATTCCAAGAGGAAATTTCCCAGTGATGATAATATTGTATTGTTCTGCCTTTTACTCCAGAAGGCAATACTAACTGGTGGTCTGTATTTTTATCATTTATAATGTGTTACCACATGAGCTACTGTATGCATGTAAAATATTTTAATGCAAGTTCTTTATGATCAGGATAAATTAAAACAAGAATTAGTCTTTCCTGGAACTTGTTCTAAAAATGTTCAAATAAGTGTTAATGTTACTTCTGGCATAATTGACACTTAAGCATAAAAGAAATATCTTGAAATAGGTTTGCAATACACTGTTCCTACTTAAATTTAGGATTGTTGGATGTTGCATAAGCACATACTTACCTCAATCCCAAGGAAACCTGAGATCTGCCTGGTTGAGTTCCTGAGTAATTATGTCAAATAGTTCCAGGTCATGGTAATTATCATTGCCAACAATTTGTATCTTTTTTTCTTACCTGACTCTGCTGCTTGCTGTAATGTGTGGCTTGCAATAGAAATTAACTACAATATTAAAAAAAAAAAAAAAAAAAAAAAAATTAGTCCCTTTTCATCAACAATTTATTAATATGTGTTATGCTGTGAATAGGGTGATCCAGCAAACATGTCTTTAATAAAAAAACTCATTTACGGTGATGATGGGTATGCAAGGTTCCTGAAAGTTACCAGCACAGTTAGGAGCTTCTTTACTTAACAACAATTAAAACAAATGAAACCATAGCCTAAAGGCTAGATCGAATACATCTAGAGAAGATAGAGAAGGATTTGGTCTGGCATGTCCGTTTGATCAGCTCTGTACCACATTTTGTTCTCATAGATATATCATCCAGTAGCTGTAAAAGGAAAAAGGGAAAAAAAAAAAAGTTTCAATATGTGCTATATTTGCACAGCTATAGAGAAATGGAATCTGATGGAGTAAAACCAAACCTACCAAAAAACCTAAAAAAAAAAGAATTTAAAAAAAAAAAAAAATCATAAGAACACAACCTGACACATGGACACTAAAAATGTAAAATTTATCTTTTAAAATGTTAGGATATTTGAAAAACAAATTTAAGCAAACGAATCTTTAAGCAAAGTTCTAATAGGAATTGTGGATTTGGAGTTGCAAGCAAAGAATCTGACTGATTCAGTTTTCCTAACTCAAAAAGGTAGTCTTCTGTGGGTGTACCAAATAAAAGAAATCATCACTTCCTCTTACCAGTAATTTCTAGTGTTAAATAAAAAGCCTTCAACATTGGTTAATCATGTAGACCAATAGGAGCACAAACATATTCTGTTTATACGTCTTTTATACCATATATAAAGTATATGATTTAGATACTTTTTGTAACATTTTTTTGATAAAGTACCAAAAAATAAAGCTGGGTATTTAAAGTCTATCATCATATCTATCTGGTATGAAGATAAGCATCTGAAAAGGTGCAATGACTCACCCTCAGAGGTGCCAACATTTCTTCATTGATTGCTGGGAAGGATGGAATGACTAACTTATCCTAGAACCCCAGCTTTTAGATGACTTAAGTTATGTAAAATGAACCTCATCCTTTCAGTACTTCAGACAAGTGACTATTCTCCAACCTTATTCCAGTTATGCACAATTGCTCTGAGGAGGGGAGGGTGGAGGGAAGAAAAAGGAAAACAATTAAAAGAGCAAAGAAGGGTGTGAGAAAAAAGTAACTATCATCCTTCTCACTATCCCTGATTTCATTTGCCTTCAGGCTGGCCCATATTTGCTGGACAAGTGAACTAATGTATAATATATTCTTCCTTTTTCCGCTGAGGGGTTCAGAAACTAATACACAGAAAAATACTGTTATGTATAGACCAGAGAACTGTGCAGGCATAGCAGAAGTCAACCTGAGACATAATCGCAGCATAACTTGAACCAGAGGAGTTATTTTAGCATTGAGGAAAGAATGGTAATTCATTTAAGAATTAGTGTCAAAGCCAAAAAAGAAAAATACAGTAATGTGCATCTCAAGTGTTTTATTTTGATTATTGTCATTACAATCAATGGAAGGCATGTCTTAGCCTACAGGCACTTCAACATTTCAACTGCTACTGAAATAGTTTTCTCCTGTGGTTTTCCTGACCTTTGTAAATTTAACCTAAGTGTTATTCTTAGATGGACTTCTCTATGTGTTTGCATTGTGTTTGGTTTTGTTAGCCAGTACTGGAATTGATGCTGTTGGTAGCAGCAGCCTAAGAGCCTAAAAGCAGCCTAAGAACTTAAACCAAGAGCCTAAAAGGATCAAAACATTAAAAAGCAACACTTTTTTTTTCACTCATTTTTGAGTTAAGTGTTGATAAACACTTCCAAGCTAGCTAGCTTCTATGCTTCTGTGCTGGTTTTGGCTAGGATAGAGTTAATTTTCTTCATAGAAGCTAGTATGAGACTATGGGATTGTGCTGAAAACAGTGTTGATATAATACAGGAAGGGATGTTTTCGCTCCTGCTGAGCAGTGCTTACACAGAGTCAAGGCCTTTTCTGCTTCTCAGACCACCCCACCAGCGAGTAGGCTGGGGGTGCACAAGGAGTTGGGAGGGGACACAGCTGCAACAGCTGACCCCAACTGACCAAAGGGATATTCCATACCATATGACATCATGCTCAGTATATGAAGCTGGGGGAAGAAGAAGGAAAGGGGACAACTGGAGTGATGGCGTTTGTCTTCCCAAGTAACCATTAGGTGTGATGGAGCCCTGTTTTCCTGGAGATGGCTGAACCCCTGCCTGCTGATGGGAAGGAGTGAATGAATTCCTTCTTCTGCTTTGCTTGTGTGCATGGCTTTTGCTTTACCTATTAAACTGCCTTTACCTCAGCCCACAAGTTTTCTCACTTTTACTCTCCTGATTCTCTCCCCCATCCCACCAGGGGGCAGTGAGTGAGCGGCTGTGTGGGGCTTAGTTGCCGGCTGGGGTTAAACCACAACAGCTTCCAAGCTGGAGGGATGAATATACTAAAGATGATAGCTGAGTCAGATGCCAATAGTTCAAATGTAATTAAATTTGAATCAACAATCAGCAATAGCAGTAAGATTCAAATCAGATGTTTGTTTTCCAAAACTCAACCAAAAGTTTTTTTTTCCTTTTAATCTTGAACTTCCAATCTTACACTGATTAGAATTTTATTCTAAATATCTTCCTAGATATATTTCTGGAATTCCTATTATAATGCAATATAAAATGCAAATTGATAAAATACACGTCATTAAATTCAGTAATAAATAAATAAATAAATAAAAACCCCAGCTTATTATTACACCTTTATATTGTCAGACAGTTCATTCCTATCTGAAGACATGCCTAAAGAAGCTAGATATAAACCAGCTAATAGGAAATTTAACTTCCAGAAAACATAACTGGTTTATTATTGCATATTCACATTAGATGCAACCATGTTTTTCTGACGAAGTTAAATCCCTATTTAGTTCTGTTTGGGAAAAAGCTTTATCACTTTGTACAATATAGACTTCATCTTCACTGAGGAGACATGCAGAAGTTGCAGAGTGTTAGGGGATACTCAAACAGGCAGTTCTCTGTATCTGCCTCCGTGATTTCTTGAAGTAGATTGAATAAGAAAATACAATTGACATGCTGATATATAGAAATAGGTTGGCAGCTCCTATTTAAAATGTTTTCAAGAAAAGTATTTCAGGCTTTTCTCCTTTGAACTAGAAGCTAAAATGTCAACATAAAGCATCTAGCATAGATGAATCTTTATTCATTATTATATCAAAGAGGAACTAAGTTCAAGCAATTTTAACATTCCAGTTAAGGTAATTTAAATTGAAAAAGAGACTTTAAGATTGTACTATACAAATATAGTCACATGATGTTACTTATCTAAATGTTGCTATAGTATGTTTTTTCAATTCCACTAATAAATATGCAGGACTATGGTGCAGGTAGCTGTTTTGCACTTTTTGGAACTCCATTTGCATATCAGAGCTATTTAGTTTGAAAATAAACAAGTATTTAGCATAAAAGCCCTTTTCTGAATTCCCTGTTCAGGAAGTCAAAAGCCATTCTATTAATGTAGTGAGCAATTAATTAATAATAATAAAAAAAAATCTTAGTAAACTCAGAATTTAATGACTCTATATAACATACAGTAATGACACCTCGAATTTTTTACCAGTAATTTTTTGTAATTGTATGTATTTTAGGGTTTATGTGTGAATATTTTTTTTTTTTTTTTGTGCCAATAATTCCATAAGGCTCTATAATTGCCTCTATAAAATAGTAGTCTACTGTGAAAGGGGCTAGCAATTGCTTATGAAAGAAAGAAATATTTTGATTGTGGCAAAGAATCATGGACTACATTAACAGCTTTTCTGCTTTTTTCTATTCTGTCTTAGGTATGCTTGCAGTTGTGTTGTGGAAGGAAAGGAACAAAAGCCATGTTGTAGAATGTGTTTTCTACCTTTTTTGATTGCATGAAATTTCTATTTTCTTTTCTGCTTCAGCAGTGAAAAATATGTATTTAATAGCACAATTTGCAACCTTAGAAAGGTGTACACAATTGAAAAACACATCCAAAGAAAATGGTAATATTATTTAGAGCCACCAGAGTAATTTTTCAACTGAAAGTAACTTCTAGAATTGTTTGAGTTTGGTTTTTTTCATTATTTTGCTAAAAGTTTACAAATTACTCAAATTAAAGAAATATTCAATTTGGCAATCGTTCAACATGTAATTAAATAATTAAGCTTTTCCCAGTTGATACAACATGTTTCAAAGAATTTCAACATGAGACTGACTTCTCTTTCTGTCCCCCACACCCCCTCTCTTTTTAAAGTATACCCATGGAAATTTTGTTTCATAAAACTCCAAGATCTAACAGTGCCACGGCACTACTTTCCATGTTTACTCTCTTGCAGTCCATATGCGGTGTACACCAGCACCACGTGCTTGGGTGGTAAGCCTTCTCCTCGAAGAGAACAGGATATCAGACAAGAACTGTAACATTTCTGAGGCAACGGTCTACAATACTGAAATGCAGTTTAGATTTGTACTGACTTAAAACGAAATGGGTACAGACTAATTTGAATCACTTGAAACATTAAATAAATTGTAAAAAGTATAATAATGTACTGTCTTCTCTGAAAGAACCAATTTGTACTATACAAAAATAGGAAAATGTGTACACATCAAATTTTAATTCAGTTTGGAACAAAAAAAAAACATTTTGCAAGGAATGAAAACTCTGATTTTCATTTAACTTGAAATGAAACATGTTTATAAATATATGTGTAAATGTTGCTTTATTATTAAGAACATAAATCTGTCATTAGCATAGGTTTGTTGAAGGTAAATTTTGTGTGCACTTGTGGTAATACACAACTAGAAAAACAGGTGAACTGAAGTACAGTTATTTGCTATGTATCCTCTGCAACAGTAAGACTTTATCCAGGATAGATGAATAAGATCATACAACTTTAAGAAAAAAATTTGGAGAAGTAGGTGATCCCAGAATGCTTTATAAAATTGTATTGATTACTTAAATGCCTAAATATCACCTGAGTATTTGAAAAGACAGCTGTTAAAAGTCATAATCTTCAAGTTCATGATGTTATAAACTTTTGTTTTCATACTTATACTCAAAAAAATGAAATCGAATCTCATATAGTTTAAATGTTCATATAAATGGGGAAAAAAACAACCAACCAGCCAGCCATACAGACACGTTTTATTTACAAGAATGACAGATAGATGTTAGCAAGTAAGGGTTCATGCAGATTTACTTCCTGTAAATGATTATGGCCATTATTTTGTTGGAGAGTATGTCTTACCCTTCTATCCATCTAGGACACTGCTTTATATGGGTACTCAGAAACTACAAAAACCCAAAGAATACTAGTTCCTCCATTACTTGAAGTTTAAATCCAGACTCAATTTTTGACTGAGACAGATGCTTTAGCTCAAACAAAACCTATGTGCTTAATGGTGAATTTCATGAGGTTCTGAGGTCTGTATTAAACACGTGATCAAAATAGATAGGTACTATATTGGGTGTAAGTGTCAAGGTGTTGGCAGTGAAGGGACTTCAGGGATGACCTCTGTGAGAAGAGACCAGGGGCTGTTCTGTGCTGGACACAGCTGGTTCCAGCTCGTTCCAAAAGGGACCCACTGCAGGGCACAGCAGAGCCCATCAGCCACTATGGTGGCACCTCTGTGATAACATATTTAAGAAAGGGTAAAAAATGTAGTGGAGCAGTTGTGTGAGAGTAGTGAGAAAAATGTGTGAGAAACAGCCCTGCAGACACCAAGGTGAGAGAAGCAGGGCGTGGTCCAGGTGCTGGAGCAGAATTTCCCCTGTAGCCCACGGACAAGACCATCATGAAGCAGGTTGTCCCCCTGTAGCCCGTGGAGGACCACAGTGGAGTAGATATCCACACTTCAGCACATGGAGGTCCCCACATGACAACAGGTAGATGTGCCCTGAAGGAAGCTGCAGCCCATGGAGAGCCCAAGCCAGAGAAGGCTCCTGGCAGGAACTGTGGTCCGTGGGTAACCCATGCTGGAGCAGTCTGTTTTTGAAGGACTGAACCCCATGGAAAAGACCCACACTAGAGCAGTTCTTGAAGAACTGCAGCCTGTAGGAAGGACCCACATTGGAGCAGCTTGTGAAAGGCTGTGTCCTTGTGACAGGGACTCCACGCTGGAGCTGGGGAAGAGTGTGAGGAGGTAGGAGCAGCAGAGACAAAGTATTATGAACTGACTGTAACTCCCACTCCCTGTCACCCCTGGGTGGCTTAAGTCCCTTACTCACTGGCAAGTCCAGCTTGATGTTTACTAGTGAATACACAGGCACACCGGGTTTGGGGAAGATACAGACACTCACACACCCCCATCAGCCAGGACCAGGCACAGGGGCTGTGACCTACGGTCCCACTCCAGCTGCTGGCGCTGAGCCCCTCACTTACCTCACTCACCCTGGTACCCCCAGTAGCTGGCTTTCAGGACACACAATATTTGTGCCCCAGTGGCTGGAGATTAAGGACTCCCCCCTGCTCCAGTAGCTGATGCTGAGACCCCACTGGCTCCAGTAGCTGACAGGCCAGGGGCACCCTCAGACCTGGTTTGACTCCAGTAGCTGACACCAAATTTCACTCACACACATACAAGGCTCACCAGCAGCTGGCACTGAGCAGCACACACGCACACAGGATGGAGAGTGAGGTTGCTCAGAGAGTTAAGAAAAGATTTAATAAGAAGATATAAAATGATAGAATGGATTGCAGTGATCAAGCACAGGGCTCAATCAGACAAGCTTACTGACAGGTCCTGTTTTACATGTGACTGGCCCTTTTGTACTCTTTTCTGTCTACCCTCTATTTGTTTCTTCCTGCTTCCCCTTTCTCTGCATGTCCTCTCATGGGTTTGTATCCCTTCCAGTCCGGAGTCCCTTTGGTTTACAATCTTATTAGTTACAAAGTCCAGATTATTCTTCTTAGAAGTGGCACCTGTAGTTTCTTGATAGACCATCAATTAGTGTGAGCGGTGAGATTTATTTCTTGTCATTGTCTCCGTGTTTGTTTTGTCAGGTCTCTCAGTATATTTTTCTGGTTTCCCCCTTTTCCCTTGGTTTCCCAATTGACAAGATTCCTGATCAGCTATCTTGCTGGAGTAAACATTCTCTCACTCTCACATGCTCTCATCAGTTAGTATGGCTGACCAGGTTTGGTTCTTATCAGTGCCTCCCTCATAATTTGTTGGTCAGATTTGTGCCCCTGCATGTTTTTATGTATGGCTTCCTCCTTTTCTTATTATCCTGTCTTGCACTAAAAAAGGTCCTTGACCCTGGTCTGTCATTCTTGAGCTTACCATTACTCTTCCTCCTTTGTTTCTGTTAAAAATTCTTACTATGATTTTTAAATTTCAATGTTGTTGTCTAATTTAATTTTCCTCCGTTTTCTTTTAGAATCTGACTAATTTTCAGTTGACTTACTAATAGTTCATGCAGGTTGTCATAATTTTTCATTTCTAACTACTGCAGTATTCTCCGTACTGATCTTGCCAATACTCATGTAATCATCTTTTATTCCGTATCTTTTGCATGTGCTCCCTTGTACCAGAATTCATAATACATACTGTAGATTAATTCTGAAAGTGAAAACAATTTCTGACTGCTCTTCTGTAAAGGTAAAAGAGGTAAAAATCATACGTATTATTTGTAAGTTGATTTATTTCATAATTTAAAATTTAAAACTGGGAGGGGAGAAAAAAAAAAAACACCCTCAAATAAACAAACAAAAAACCCACACCAAACAAATAAACAAAAAGAAGCTATGAGATATATTTGACATGTCATGGGAGTGATTATTCAAGTAGGCACTTGTGAACTCCCATTCTGCAGAAGTTAGTGCTACACTAGATTTTAGGATCACATATCCATGAAAATGAAATGTAAGCCTTCACCTAAACAGCTATACCTTTTAAGCAGCTGGACCCACATGCAAAAAAACCTTAGTTATGATGACACCCAGCACTGACTGCAGAACTCACCAGAGTTTGGTATATTAAGAGTTTTATATTTGAAAATGATAGTTAAGCAAGTGAGAATAGTATTTGCAATTGAGATGTCTGGGCCAGACTGTAAGAACTGTTGAACAGGAGGAAATAAGAATGGGTGGGAGTGGCTGAAATCCTCCAGCTTTATTGTGCAGCTCTAAAAGATGAAAGTCTCTGAAACTGTAATTCAAAACCTAAAATTATTTATTGGACCAAGTGTTTTAAAAAGACTTTTAGAAATATGCAATGAACTCTCTGGACTTCCTCATAAAGTCCAAGGAGAGACTTTTTAAATTTCTAACTACTGTAGTATTCTCCATACTGATCTTGCCAATACCCATGTAATCATCTTTTATTCCATCTATTTTGCAGCTTTTTTTGAGGCTTTGATCTTTACAGTTACTTTGACTATAAAATACACTTCAAGTTTTTCTATTGATTTGAGTGTATTGCAAATTTCTCATTCTTAGTTCAATACGGTGATAGAAGCATTAACTTCTTAAGTGAACTTTTATTCATACATAGATATAGACCAGAATCAAGTATACCTGGACAACCATTGTTTTTTGTTTTGTTTTGTTTTTAAACAACAATGAAATACTCTGTGAAATGTGAAAACATCAGTGAAATATGAGTGCTTAATCCTTAGCCTATCCCATTTTAGATAGAAATATTTTAATTACCTCTATAGTTGGGAAAGTGGGGAAAGAGAGTTCTCATACTTTAGTTTTCTGTGCTGCATATTAAGTGATTTTCTTGCTGGTTTCCAACGGACAGAAAAGATTGACTCTTTTCTTCTTTATGATAATCTTTTTACAAGATGGAATTTCTTTACCTCTTGATCCTTTAGTTTTGGGTTTTCTAGACCTAAGAAAATCATACAGAACAATTTTTCCTCTTACTCTATTTGTACTTATCCAATTCTTTTGTAAAGAGTGGTCTCTCAAAATAGACACAGATAAATAATTCTCTTGTGTTTCAGATTAAGCAGTCCTGTTAATTCATTCCTGAATTAATTACATGTGTTTTGTTATTTTTTTCAGTATCATTAAATTCACTTACATTTAGCTTGCACTAAACACCTTTTCCTATAGTCCTATACGAACTACAGTGGTTCCTCTCATCCTGAGTTATTTTGTAATTCTGTATTTCCTTTCATCTCTTGCCAGGGGTAATTGTCTTTCTTTTATAATTTTATCATTGCCTAGTTTTGCTGATACTTTGTCAGCTATCCCTTGTTTCAGGATACAAATTAGAATGTTGTCTTAGTAAGTGCAATAATCAATGTAAAAGGATAAGTTAGATGTAACAATACTTGCAGTTCTTCCAAAGGGCATAGCAGTTTTGCATGCCAAATTAATCAAAGTTAAAAAAAATACAAAGTATCACCATAATAGCTGGTGTTTATGTGTCCTTTTTCACAGCTATCCACCAACAGATCATCTCTTGACTAAAGAATGAAGAGATTTTAAATAGCAACATGAATAAAAACACCAAGAGCTTTGAAAACTTTACAGGACAAATAGGAAAGTTTTGACAGAATGTCTTGTATCTGAGAAAGATGATCAACCGTATTCTGGAATGGCAATATCCTTTTAATGGAAGGTATTTCTCTTTTTCTTACTGATCATTATAAGAAAATTCACACTTTTCAAGCATTTGTATGACTGCACTATGCGCTATTGAAAATGATACATCTCATTCTGTAAAGAAGTGTAAAATTATTTTCTAATATTCCTCAAGTCTTTTCTTTTCTAACAAGTAGGGACTGCTTTTAAACTTTTTCTTCAAACCAGTCAGGGCTAAGAAATTAGGACTCAGTTTGATAGTGCTTAAGACATAGATGACAGCAAAATGGAGATGGGTTTTGCACATACAATAGATGGCTTTTCTGCATATCTATCATCTACCTGTCTATCCATTGTTCTATTTGAAAGTGAGAAGAAAACAGAAAGATGCATTGGTACAGGCTTTAGCTTATGTTAACAATCAGAGCATGGATTCAAGATATCTAAAGACCTTTTACTTTGGCAGCTTCCATCTGTTAGAGTCCTTATCTACACACAGTGTGCTAGTCCATACTCTAATCATCCTCCTATGAGGAAAGGCTGAGACAGTTGGAGTTGTTCAGCTTGGAGAAGAGAAGGCTCTGTGGAGACCTTATTGAGGCCTTTCAATACTTAAAGGAGGTTTATAAGAAAGATGGGGACAGACTTTTCAAGAGGCCTGTAGCAATCGGACAAGGGGTAATGGTTTTAAACTAAAAGAGGGTAGATTTAGACTAGATACAAGGAAGAATTTTTTATTATAAGAGTGAAACGCTGGAAGAGGTTGCCGAGAGAGGTGATAGATGTCCCATCCCTGGCAACATTCAAGGTCAGGTTGGATGGGGACCTGAGAAATCTGATCTAGTTGAAGATGTCCCTGCCCATGGCAGCAGGGTTGGACTAGATGACCTTTAAAGGTCCCTTCCAAGCCAAACTATTCTATGATTCTATGATTTTATGGTTTTATGATTCTATGATTCTTTATTTGTTCTTTGGGCATACTTTTTCATGATACATGGAAAATCATTGTTCTGTCTAAAGTTAGAGTACCTTATGGAATACAGAGATGTGAATTAGGAAGTTATATTCAAAATGTAGTCAATGCTAGGTGCAGAAAATTGTGTCTATAACAAGTTTATACAGAGTAGCAAGAGTTGTTCTCTTTGCTGATCAATAACCATATTCACAATGTTATCTGGAGTTAAAGTCAGCAGACCTTTCCTACAAAAGCTAGCAAAATAATGGTCTCTCTCTTTCAGTTTTGTAATTAAGCTATGATTGGTTTGCCCAGCTGAGGTAATTGTCTGCTAAATTTTTGGCATAAAGCATAACACCATTCTAAAGTGGTTAAATTCTCCATAAACAGGGAGACCTTAAAAGCCTCCAAAGGTTCTTTATTTTAGATACATGAGCTAGGTGGATTGAAACTTCATATATTATAACAACAACAACAACAACAACAATAATAATAATAAAAATCCCCCACCTTCTTTTGAATGCATTAGCTATTCTATTGAGTATTGGGGTACTTGACTGTATTGACCCTTTTAATGGGGATAAATTCCTCAGCAGTAATATATAAGGCAGATTTGACCCTACCTCTAAATTTTGAGAACATTCTGGATGCTTAATTTGGTCCTTTATCTGGCAGAATTAGTAACTCTAATAAAAATCTGTAAGAATAACATATATTGGAATGGGGACTTTGCAGTCCATCCTATTCTGCTTCAATTAATACAAGAACATTATTTATTACCTCAGAAAGAATACCAATTACAATGATTTTCTTCTCTAGAAGGGAAAGCATTTACCTAGCAGTGATGAAATTTGGGTTGCAGACCGTAAGCACTTGTGTCATATTTCCTTTCTTGAGAAATTATATTTTGCAACAAATAAGGCTGCCAGATCTTATATTTAAGGAAAAGCAACGAGTCAATGTGTAGCACAGTTATTAGATCCAGACCACTAATAGTCAACCAAGTCAGATATGCCAGAAAGTATGCTTTGCTCAACAGTAGAACAAAAATACCTAGTGTATTTGCTAGGTGACTGTAATGTGGGGTCTGAAAAGAGCAAAGAATTAGAGGTTAAATATCAGGAGATTGTTACTTATGTTCAAATAAAGATTTTACATTTATAAAGGAAATTGTAGTGCTGTAAAGACTAAGAATCTGCACCACAGGAAGTACGAAAACAAAATGGTATATAAGAATTTATTTCTATGATCTTTTTTGCCTAGTTATCTAAGCAGTAACATTAATTAGAAGCCGTATATTTTTCAGATTAACTGATTAAATGAGATCTCTGTGTTCCTTTACTAGCAGATTATTAATGATGTCATATCATGTAAGATGTTATTTTCGTAAGTATGTGTCGTGGTTTAACCTGGCAGGCAGCCAAATCGCATGCAGCTGCTCGCTCACTCCGCCCCCTCAGTGGGACAGGGAGAGAATCGG
>NW_009211325.1:7816-23061 GCF_000690835.1 Fulmarus glacialis | reverse complement strand
AATGACTCATCTATACTTGATCAATTCAGAATCAGAACATTTGTTAGCACAGAAGAGAAAGAACCTTGCATGTGTGGAGCTCTGCTATTGTATTTACTGACTTCATCTATCACAGATGTTCCAAGTTTAAAAGTCCTGACCAAAGCACCTTTAAATGTCAGTGAAGTTTACTTTAGAGTGCATTTCTCCTTTAACACTTAATAGTTTCCTGTATTCTACATTTTAAAAAAAGTTTATATGGAACTTGTTTATTCGTTAGAATCATTAAGAAAACACAAACAACAGTAGAAATACTATGTTTTGTTGTAAATTAATAACATTCCTACCAGGCTCATGATCTAAAGCTCGCTGAAGTACTTTTTCTGCCTTCTCATACTGCTTCAGTTTCATTAATAGCTCAGCCAAATCATAGCAAAGGAAATTCTGTTGACCGCTTCTCAAGGCAGCCTCATAGTAACTGATTGCCTAAAAGGAAGAAACAAAAATTTGAGTATTATTTAAAGACAAATCTTAAAGACCTTGCTATTTAGGTATTTAATGACATGCTGCTTAGAGTTTTCTCTACTTTCTTCACTTCTCTTGTAACCAAGTAATTTCGAATAAATACCGTATTAAAAAGATGTTATTTAGTTGCAAGTTCAGGTTTCCAAAAACATAATGCCAAATTAAAGATAAATGGAATAACTAGAGCTCACATTTTGATAAACATGTATTTACATAGCCTAATCACACTATCACGTTCTATCTTTGAAAGGATCACTGCCAATTAAACTACATTTTCATTAGCTGCTGAAGTTGTGTAATTCCAGTCAGACTGGAGTTATAAAGTTCTGTTTTAGTGTATACAAAGGACAAATATTTTCTCAAAGTCTACCTGCAAAACATGAAGATAAAGGAAGTAATGAGAAGTGTAAAAATACCAACTACGAATAATCTAACAGAAAGGAGTCTTCTCTCTTTGCATTTTTAAACATAAAAACTGACATTCATATCAATTAAAAAAGTCAAATATTTACTCAAGAAAAAAAGCAATGTTCTGGATGAATAAACTATTATTCCATAAGTTTAAAAAAAAAAAAAACAACCACTTCAAAATAACAACTTAAATAGTCTTGAAATACTTCTCTAAGTAAAGGGAAAAATGAGAACTGGAATTATGTTGAAAAGTTACATTTCCAAAATGAATTTGAAATATTTTATTAACTTTTATTGTTTTAAAATAGAACATGTTTAAACACGCATAACTGCACATATCAGGCAGGTTACCTATTTAGGCTTAAGCATCCTAAGGCTAATATAGCTGAAGCCTCAAAATAAAAAATTAAAGTCCATAAAACACCCATCACCATAGAGATTACAGATTTTTCTATAGCAACTCTGGGAACCCTCACATTAGATTATTACACTCCCACAAAAAAGGTCTGAAGTATCATGGAGCAAGATAAGAATCATATACTGAGCTGCTTGTAATACTGACCTAAACAGAAGCAAATGAAAATTCTAACATTGCAAACACAAAACACAATTTGGACACACCCTCCAGTAGTTTGAGGTTGCCCAAATAAAACCATTTGCTCCTGCAAGTTCTCCCCAAACATTTTCTTCTGTTTTTCCAACAATAAGAAGTTAAAGCCTCTATAACTACTCTCCTTGCCAATGTTAAGGTTAGGAGATGTGACAAAGCTGGGTCAATGGAGAAGTAATTAAACATGGTTTTGAGTGCAGGCCCAAAACCACATAAACTGCAAGTCACCAGAACTACAATTCACCAGATTTGTATTCATCAACATGTAACTGCCTTTGGCCAGATATTTTGAAGGGGATCTACAAACTTACTTTCAGCATAAAAAGACTGTTTAGTGCTTTAAAGTGAAAGGCTTCCTTCTATCCAACCTGAAAACAGTGAAAGTGCATTTGACTAATCACATTGCACATATGCAAGAACCAGCTTATATGTTACAAATATAAAAACTGTATGTTCCCTGGAACAACACACTGAGCATTTCACATTCAATGTGATAAGAAAGAAATCTGTAGTGGGATTTCTATGCAACAGAACTCCCCAGTCACTGCTTGGTAACTTGTTTGGTCATTAATTGTCTTCCTGGAGAGAAAAAAAAAAAAAAAAAAAAAAAATCTATTAAACAGACATTCCCAGGAGATGGAGAACCTTCGGGTTTACTCCATGGAGCTAACACCATGTTTCTCCTTAGGCAACCTCCTGGCACAATGATAATAAACATGCAACTTTAAATAGGTAAGACGATGGCATATTAGTACATTGCTTGAAAGAGTCAGTGCAGTATCACTTATCTAAGCTGGTAATACAGAAATTCAGACTGGCACCTTCAATGAATATTAAGCCTGACAAAAAGTGATGATGGGAGCTAGTAGTCCTGTCCCGAATCCAAGGCAGAAAATAGATTTCACAGAATCATAGAATGGTTTGGGTTGCAAGCGACCTTAAAGACCATCTAGTTCCAACCCCCCTGCCATGGGCAGGGACACCTTCCACTAGACCAGGTTGCTCAAAGCCTCATCCAACCTGGCCTTGTTCACTTCCAGGGAAGGGACATCCACAACTTCTCTGGGCAACCTGTTCCAGTATCTCATCACCCTCACAGTAAAGAATTTCTTCCTAAAATCTAATCTAAAACTACCCTCTTTCAGTTTAAAACCATTATCCCTCATCTTACCACTATACTCCCTGATAAAGAATTTCTCCCCATCTTTCCTGTAGGCCCCCTTTAAGTACTGGAAGGCTGCTATAAGGTCTCCCCGGAGCCTTCTCTTCTCTAGGCTAAACAACCTCAACTCTCTCAGTCTGTCCTCATAGAGGAGATGCTCCAGCCCCCTGATTATCTTTGTGGCCCTCCTCCTAACTTCTTCCATGTCCAAGAGAGATAGAGAGACCATTATTTGAAATAACTTCCACAAGTACAGAGGAAGATTGTGCTAAGCATTTATGGAAGAGGTGCTGCTGAAACAAAGCAGAGTCATTTCTCCTACTTGGTCTCCCAGGCACTTTCTGCACCCATTTACTGTTTGTTATTTCAATACAAGTGCCTAGAAAAAAGAGCAGATACTGAAAGTTAGGAAGTTGGTACTGATTCCTCTGCAATTTAAATTTGTCTATCAATCCATATCAAAGCCACTTGTACAGAATGTATGTGCCAGCTTGGGAAGATGTTGGCTTCCTCTAAAAAAGAAATGAGAAACTCTCAGCTTCTTTCACAGCACATATGCAGAAGAATACTGTAAGCACAAAACAGTTAAGTCTTTTTGGCAACATGGAGACTATTTAAGAACACTGTATTAAAAGGCTCTATGAGATGTAAACAAAACATAAGAGACCCAAGTTCAAGATTCCTGCATGTAAGCACTAAGGGTACAATCTCACCATTTCCCCAGCATTACAGACCCGCCTGCTTCCTTCCTAGGCTGTCCCAAAATACTTTCTTCCCTTCCCTGTCCTGTGCAAGGGCCAAGGAGCTGACCAACCAGATATTTTGAAGAGGATCTACAAACTTACTTTCAGGATAAAAAGTCTAATTAGCGCTTTAAAGTGAAAGTCTTCTACCCAACCTGAAAACAAAACCAGGCAAAGCCCACACGTTGACAATAATGGACTCAATACTTAATTAGCCTAATACAGTACTTATAGAATACCTTTGAATAATCATGCGTTTTGATTAGGGCTTTTCCAATTTTACTTGCTAAAGCTGGATCTTTTGGATTTTTCTTCAAGGCCTGCTCATAGACTTCTATGGCTTCATCAGGCTTCAACAGTAAAAAGACAGAAACACAGAAGTGAGGGATTAAGATAAAAAGTGTATGAAGAAAAAATCTGGTACACCTCCAGGAATCACTGCCAAGTACTACTGGTTCATAAGCTACAATACTTCTGAGAGAAGAATGGTCACTATGAAATTGCAGGAAGTGTAAAGTCCATGTAAATTTACATTTCCGTGGTAAAACAGAATGTGGAGAGAACTTGGCAAACAAATGAGTTTGAATTAACCCAAGTCTTTTCCACCGAAATTTCTCTACTACTATTTTCACTAGTTAACAAACTTATGCAAACTTATTACTGGTGTTGGACAATCACACATTTCTCTCCTCCAGCCATGTTATAGCAGATCTAAACAAATTCCCTTTTGCTTTATAATTCTTCATTGAAGAGAAAACTACACAAAAACATTAATAAGTAAACAATGATTAATCACCTACAGATCCCCAAACTAGTAATCTAAACTATTACTTGCATGTCCTAACCCAATCTATTCTTTCAAAATATGAATTTAAATGTGTATCCTTCAAATTCCTATGTCCACTTGACTACAGTGTCTTCTACAAATACTGAATAACATTTCCAGATCATCAAGAAAGCAAAGGATGTAAAAAAATGTATAGGAATTCAATAATTTAAATTTTTTAAATAAAACTTGCAATATGAGAACTAAGTTACCTAGAATTATTCTAAGCTTCAGAACTCTTCTGAACATCTCCAACGTCTTTCTGAATTTAATTTAGTGCTCACTTTAGATTTTTGTTAGTCTTATGGGTCAGTGTTGCTCTAGAGAAAATTCTTTCCTTGACTTTCACCTGGTCAGTCATTAGAAGAAATGCATTTTCAACAGCTTTTTCTTTGAACTTAGAACAGTTACATTTGTAGCCAGTAATTATGGTTTTTTATATCCTAAAGCAGTTTCTGTTTGCCAACTACCAATCAATAAGAGTCAGCATACTACATTGTCTCAACTTGCCAAAGTCAACAAACGACTCAATCATTCTATTCATCTCTAGCTGGCACTTACCTCTTGAATATTCATGTATGCATCACCAAGAAGAAGAAAAGTATGAACACTTGGCAGTTTTTCTACTAGGTCTCTGGAAACAGAAGACAGAACCTTGCTCAATATTTAACATGTCAATACTGGTATCTAAACAACAACAAATAGGGCACAACAATTTTACCCTCTGAAGATTTTAGTTTTTCTTTATTTCTGAAAATAAAACAAAAAAATCTGATACATCTTTCCAAAACAGAACTTCCAATTACTGTTTTAGATGTTACAACACTTACTCAAATGAATCATTATGTCACTAAGTATTTCTGACTTACTGTAGTAGAAAGGGAAAAAAATGAGCTCACCGTGCTATCACCGTGCTACCATTAAACATCTAGGAAAATATATACACACACCACAAACTTTTACCTATAGCAGCCAGTATATAACTTCTTATCTTTCCTGTACTGAAGATAAATATCTGCCATTTTTTCTTTAGCCTGTACAAAGTAAGGCTGTTCAGGTGTAATATTTCGGAGCATAGTCAAGGCTTGTTCAACATCTCCTTGAGCAATTGCCAGATCTGCATTTGCAATCACAACTCTTAGTTCCTCAGGGGTTCCAGAAAATTCATTAATGGCGTCTTGCAGTATTATAGCAGCTTCATGCTGCAAATAATAAAACCAATAGAATTAATCTATTTCCTGTTGTTGAACAGTCAAAAATAAAGACATCATAAGCAAATGACCGTCTGGGGGCATTACACAAACCAACCAAAAAAACACAAAAACCCCCAAACCATAGTATCCATGTTTTGCTAAAACATTAAAAATGTTTCGGTTTTTTTCTTCCTCTTAATTTTGTAAATAAAATTTATGTGATATGAACTACCTGAAAAAGTTTTAGTAGAAAAAACAACATTTGCGTTGCACATATACAAGGAGATGCTCAAAATTCAACTGGACAATGCCTTTAGCACCTTGATCTAACAGGTCCTGCTTTGAGGAGGATGACCTCCAGAGGTCACTTGCAACTACACAATTGTATGGCTTTTCTTGTATTCTTATACATATGTAGTGCCTTACTGTTTACTAAGATACAGCTGATAGTAAGGATGCTGCTACACAAAGATAAGAACATGATCCAAAAATATTTCTAATAGTATTCTGACAGCAAAACAAGAATCTACATGCCAACAAATGAACATCAACAATCTCTCTTCCTCAAAATTAGAAGGGGTTTTGTAGACTCAAAATAGAGCACCTGCAAGTAGGTTTTTTTCTCTGTACAATTTAAGGTACGAGCTGTCAAGTCAGAAACTAACATCTTGGAAATTTTATCAAGCAAATCCTCTTGGTAAAAGTAGTGATGGTTTTCTATTCTGAACTAATGAGGATAGACACTTCTGTTAATGGGAAGAGGAAATTGTTTTCAAGTTTGCTATCTTACCGGTTCTCCATTCAAACGATGAGCTTCTACTAACTCTAGGAAGACAGACACACGATCACTTGCATCAATTTCAATTCTTTTTCCTTTAGTTTTTGAAGAAGCTGTAGGTTTTCTCATTCCAGGCAAATTCTTTGCCATCTGTAAGGTCTTAATAGCTTCTGATAATTCTCCCATCTTCTTCTGCGTTTGGGCCTTAATTAAGTGATAAACAGGATGTTCTCTCACCTAAAAAAATATAATGAGATAAGGAGTTTCCAAATTTTACTTTATGTATAGTATTTAAACTCCTTGAAAGAAGATTTTTAATTTTTTTTTTTTAAATATTGACCTCTGTTCCTTCTTTCCTCCAAACATACCCAATTTAAATTTCAGTAATTTACTTTTGAAAATATTAGAATTTTCAAAAAGTATGCAAACTAGTAATTAAGTAACTTTTTAATTAAAAAAAGAAAAACTATTATATGAGATGAGACTTTGGGATAGAAGAACATTCATTACAGCATTATTTGAAACTAGACTGAACTTTAAGGAATTTTAAGCATCTCCTGCATTGCTGTGTGCACACTTCATTAGGGTATTAATTAAAAGAAGTATACAATCATTATTTGGCACAAGTCCTGCCTGCCATTTCTCCACCTTCTTAAAACATACTTCACATGAAAAGGAAATGTCGATAAGGGAAATGTAACTGTGTACAAAGTTGCAAGCATCTCAGTGTCTCCTAACTAGGTAGTTAATCTTCAGCTTGCTTGTGTCACTTGGAGGAAGGAACCAAGACAGGAGCATGCTTGCAAGGAAATGGTAGTTTGTCAATTTTCAGCTAAGCTCTGTCAAGAGACATAGCACAACTCAGATATAAGAGTGCTGTGTAGAGTGTTCCCAACTCAGTGTTAATCATAGATAAAGTTCCACTGATGTCAACAAATCAAAAATCCCGTATTGCAACATATTAGCCCCAAGAAATAAAACTGGTGAGGACCACTGCAAAACAGTGGAAGTCTTCTAATACAGTGCTTAATTTACCAAATTTGCTCCTGAAGGGACAGAAAAGATGGACAAAGATGTGACATTAATGGAAGAGAGTACAGCATATAGCTACTCTCTTAACACTTAGAGCACTTAAAGCAGCATGAATTCTCGAGAGGTAACTACAGACCCCTTCTGATCCCCTCATGCATCTGTGCATATCTTCATTAGCAATTGTACGTCTGCGCAAAAAGAAACAACATTGGATCACTCTTCAAGTCCTTCTACGCTGGCTTTGAAAGACTGTTGCAAGGTTAGTCTGGAATTACAAATTCTGTTTATGTAACATTTTTTTGATATTTATGTAAAGATTTGAGAAAAAACTACCACTTCTTTCTCTTATATTTCAAAAGAATTTCAACATGTTGTAATAAAGTATTTGTTTTGTCCTTATGGTCATTTCTTTGATAAATATTCAGGTACCATGTTCATATAAACATTTAGATATTAAACTTGTAGTGGAAGAGTCATAAAAAGTTCAGTTTAAAAATTATTATATACAAAAACATACAACTTCAGATGATTGACTGAATAAAATGGTTTCACTCTTTTGTCCAACTCACCTCAAAATTGTAGCTCAGACAAAGTTCCAAGGATTGAGAACATAGTTTAGTATTGTTTTGAGCCAAATACACCTGGGCCATTAATAAGTGTGCATCTGCATAAGACGGATTCCTTTCAAGACAGTAATGTAGATTACTATGGGCTGCTTCAATATCCCCTAGGAAATTAAAAAAGGGAAAGTGAAAGGGTAGTTGATATAAAATACAGAGGTTAAATATAGAGCATTTATTAATTATTTGCCAATTTTATAATTTGGGGTTTTTTTTAAAAATGTGAGCATTTAGTGAATAAACTCATATACGAAGTATTATGTGGCTCTGAAATGAAATCAAAACCAGGTCAAAGGTAAGGTATTTTCCAATTGTTCCATCTGTAAATCATTCAATAAGTGATCTTTTTTGGAAACAATAGATTAAAAAAATACCCTATTTATGTGTCTGTACAATTAAGATACACTCATACAAATCACAAAAAAAGGCAGTGCAAATGTTCTTCACGTAGCTGTAATGCCATCTTCTGCAGTGAAAGAAAAATATTCATCATGATTTAAAAGTGTGAAATTAATTTTTTATATTAAAGTAACTGAAGAGGTAGATAGCTAACCATTTGTATAACTATTACCTGATAAGTATTTCACTTTTGCAATTAAAAAGACAGCTTGTTGAAGACCAGGCACAGTTTTTACCACAGTTTCAAGAACAGAAGCACAGTGCTTGAGAAGTGGTGAAGGAGACTGCCTAGGACTTGCAGGCTAGGAGTGAAAAAACAAAAAAAACCAACACAAAAAAACCAAACCACAAAACAAAGAGAAAACAACACTTCAGTTGACAGGTTTTCAACTTAGATTTCATTCTAAGTCTGAGCTTCACTTTAAACTCAAATGAGCAATAGCAAAGCATTGTTATTTTCTTCAGCCCAAAAAGCCAAAAGCTGTCATTGTGAAGAAATATAAAAATATGTTTTAAATTCAAGGGGGCAACTTCCTTATATCAGCAGAAACATAAGACTGCCTCATGGACTTCAAGGATGATAAAATGCTTCAGACCTGACATAAGCTGACGAGTCAGTCCATAAACATTTGGTGACATACTCTGAATTACCATGCCAACTCATCCAACACAATGGTACCATGAACTAAACTTCAAGCGAGCTGAAGTTGTAATGAGTGACCAGAAGGATGAGAAGAAAAAGTTCTGGTCCTGTCCCTCCTACCCTCATTCCACACCACAGAACATATCCACACTGCTAGCAACAAACTGAAAATCGCAGCTGAGAAATAGGTACTTTCATGTAAACTGGTAGTACAATGTACCACACTAGTTATTCATTATCAGAAACGTTGTTCATTTCCCTCTATTACTCTAGCTAGTTGCTAACTGCTATATATATAAAAGGAAAAGGCAACTTAAAGATCTTTCTGTTCACAGCTAACATTTCCACGGGACCCATGCCCTGGGGAAGCAGCAATCCTCCACTATCAAACTGGAAGCTTCCACCACCTGGCTAAACTCCTCACTTTCTAACACCACAAACTCCTTTTTGCGATAAAGAGATAATGAAACTTCAGGAAAAGCCTAGTCTTCTCTTTTACAAATCTTTCTATGGACAATAGTTCAGGAAAAACAGATTTCATTCCAAATTAAAAACCATCATTGTCGTTAAGTACTTCTGGAATATATCCCAGGGAGATCTTCAGACAAGACACTACCTTACAGAATGACACTTCTTATTTATCTCCATGTGTGACATGAAATTTTCATTGCTACTGATGTTTTAGACTTTCGAACATTACCATCTCATTATAGACGGTAGGACAGATCATAACAATGGAAAACTACTTGTTTACCTGCTAGATTTTAAAACCGTAAATAAACAAGTATTTATGGGAAGTTTCTATAATTAGACTAGAAATCTGCTAACAACAGGATAACAAGAGTCTGCTCCCAGCTATTTCCGAAGAACAATCTATTTAAGGAAGACACTATTTAAAGAAACTTTAAATGTGTTTCTTCTGCTTTAGAGATGTCAGGTCCCCATTCAATTTAGTAAGTTCTACATGCTTTTGTTGCCAAAACTAGCAGAAGCAAATTCAGTCACAGAAAATTAGCCATCTAAGTAAGTGAGATTTTTCTTTGGAATTAGTAATAATAATATAAAAAAGTAGTATTCCACTGGTTTTTACCAACACACAAAAGAAACTGAAACAAAGAAAGAACATATGTATATTGAAAAGATATCCTGAGCTGACAAAAATATTTCAAGAATAGGATCATCAGTGTGAACATCCTAGTTTCATATTGAGATAGCTCTATTCACTGTATTGTTACAGTTTCCTGATGAAAAAAGATACTAAAAAAGTATAAATACACACTATGTGCATTAAACAAACATCCGAAGTTTCCTCAGGTGTCATTATTCCAACTTGCTCACTTCACAAAAGATGTACTTTCATAGTTATTTTGATTAAATAGTAGCATAATATCTTAACACACACTTTTATTTCAAATAAATTCACATTTTAAGAGGGAAAATTTTCTAAATTTTTTCTTCATATTTAACTGACCTCAAAATTAAATCCAAGAATAATTTCCATTTTCAGACAGATGTAATCTACAGCTGCTTACCTGTGCTGGGCAAAAATTAAGATATTCCCTAATGATTTCTAGCAAGAAATCAGGGTTTAGTTTTTCAAAGTATTCCACACCAAGAGGAAAACCATGCAAAGATGAAAAATGAGTATCCAGAACATCATTCAATAAGGCAATAACTTCTTGTCTCTTATGTTTTTTCATAGCTAGGACTGCACGCAAGAAAGATAATTCCTACAGAAAAAAAAAGAAATAAAACATTCTCCATATTCCAGATATGTTAATCTGTTACTCATACAATACTACATAATTATTAATGTTAGCCATTTCTTCTTTATATTTAGGGATACTGTAAGACATTTAGTATGTTCACTGTAAATGACACTGATGATTATTATATCAATGCATTCCTTTAATTTGTGCAAGAATCTCTAAATTTCTCTGAGCACAAAACCCTGAAAATAATTAATATCCTTTCCTGACATTTTAAACTTCTTTTGAGAGATGAAGCACTGCAGGAAGGCAATGATGTTTTTGCTCTGCAAGCAAACAGCCTTGTGTTGCAAAGTTACGTAACACATTAAATTAGATTGATAGGAAGAAAAACTGAAATTTAGATTTAATGGTACTCCATTAAGAATGCTCTGTTCAAGTGACTGAAACATAGAACTTGAAGTAGCTAGCAGACCACAATTCAGATTGTAATCAAAGTATTTTAATGAAGGAAGATGTCTCCTACCCCAGATTTCCCAATGGACTGTTGAATTTCATTAAGAAACTCCAACTGCTGCTCTGCATCTTCTAATTGCCCTTGTATTAGCTGACAACGGATAATTCCTGTAACATTTAAACACTTTATTGCAGATTTATCTTCCTAGTCAAGCACATGCTTTGTTTTCCAACAACCTCAACCTCTCCTCAACCTCTTCATAAAGTGGTGATATGAGAAGAAAGAATAGATCAAGACTTACGGTAATGCAGATTTTATGTACTTACAAATACCTAGGATAGATGATACACGATTGAAACATTAATATATGCAATGCTATAAAGCAGTTTCATGGAAAGATCTCATCCCTTATATTACGAAGTTTAAAACAGTAAAACTTCAACTGGTTCTAGACTAAGTAGAAGGACCATAAAGTTTGGCTCCTAAATTCAGAACAAGTACAAGAAGCAAAATGCAATTAAAAAAACCCACACAGCCCCCAACCACACACACAAACCACTCCTACCCTCTAAATTTTTCGTACTGTTTGAAGTTTCAGATTAGAAGGCAATGGCATAGTCAAAGAGAAAAAAATGCAGGAGAAATCTGTGTAGCAACTATGCCATATTTACTCTCAATTTTCTTGACAGCAATTGGACTTAATCAAAAGTAATTTTTTTTTTTCCCCAAAGAACCAAAATGTACACCAAATGTATCAGATGTTTTAACTTGATTATGTTTTTCAGTCTAGCTTAGACACGTATGTAGCCATGGACAGCTTGTTCTATCAACTGCCCTTGAATTTTTTTATTTTTGTAAGGCCTAAGAGTTCTCTAGTTCTTAAGCACTACAGAAATAAAATTTTAGAAAAAAAAAAATACAGCTAAATCTCTGTCCTTACCATTACTTTGAGAGTTCTAATTTAAAAGAGAAAAGATTCACTTTTCAAAATGAAGACCCAAAGACATATCCAGTGAGGAGAAACTGTTACTATAAGGAAGACAGCATAACATGAATCAGGAAGTACTGCCCAATGTTCCTGTTCTAATAGTTCTAGAATTTCCTAATAGCAGGAAAACTTGATCAAAAAAGTATCATC
This sequence comes from Fulmarus glacialis, assembly GCF_000690835.1. Taxonomy (NCBI): domain Eukaryota; kingdom Metazoa; phylum Chordata; class Aves; order Procellariiformes; family Procellariidae; genus Fulmarus; species Fulmarus glacialis. The sequence goes on along the minus strand of NW_009211325.1, from coordinate 10,836 downwards.
TGTGTCTCAAGACCATTAAAAACCAAAAGAAAGTGTAAGACCTTACCAGTTAGTGCAGAAACACTTGTTTCATCAAGTGTCATAGCAGTCTTGTACCATTTTAAAGCTTCTTTCACTTTCCCTTGTAAAATCATTTGGTAGCCAAGTTCAGTAGCAAATTCTGCATTGTTGGATGCCAAATCAGATGCTCTTTCAACTAAGGTTTGCGTATGCTGAAGGATGAGTTGGTTCCGGCCACACTAATGGTAAGAATAATCTTTAAACCTTAAGTTTTTCTTATTTTTCAGATTCCCTTAGAAAACCACACTGAATATTGCTGTAGCAGTTGAGACAACAACATCTCATATAGGACTAATATAATCTGTAGTAATTCTATAAAAATTGTGACATTAAAGTGTGCTGGATTCAAACATCAATATACAATACCATACAATAAGGAATAGTTGATAGTTGCTTTGAATGCTTCCTTAAAACAATTCTGATAAATACAAAGACTAAAGAAACCTTCAGTTTCAAGGCTATGTGATTAACCTTGTCACTTTCCTATATTAAGAATATGGCTGGTGGACATTTGAGTGTATTTTCATTGGAAACCTGTTCTCTTACATGAAAGCAAGCAGTAAAAACATTTTTGGAATGAGATGGCTTGTATTGTAATTCATACTTAATGTAAAACTTTAAAAATGTAGTTACCAAAGGCTACACAAGGGAATCTATTTCAATTGCCTGCAATCTTCTACTTTTTAGTAGACATTTAACATCTGTCTACCAGAAAATAAAACAAAACCCGGCATATATAGATAGTTGTATGCTGCTTAAGGAAAAAAGCATACTCACTGTTCTACTGAAAGCTAAAGCCATTTTACAGAAGAGCTGTGAATTACGTGGTTCTAACCTGTCCAGTGCTTTAATTAGGTCTCCTAGCCTTGCTGAAGCCTTGGAGAAAAAGGAGTAACATAATAAGTAATAGAAAGAATGAACAGATTAGGACAATTGAATAGTTTTCACTAAAAACTAGTCACATATTTTACTATGCAATAGTATCTTGAAATTTAAACTCAGAAGTTTTCAGGGCTAGGAGTTAGATTTATTTTGGAATTCCTAGAAAAATACTTTGGAATAGTAAAGTGACAATCATCATGATCATGTGTCCTCTATACATGCTCTAAAAAAAGTAAGAGACTTGAGCTGAATCTGATATAATGGAAGAGTCCCATAAAGCAAGATAGTCTGAGGAATCCAATCTGTGAATCTTGTTCAGGCTTCAGTGTGATACAGACACACATGCTCAAAACCAAAGCACTTCCAGAGGCTCAGACTTTTAACGTCACAGTTTCTCAAACTACCTAAGGTACTTCAGACATTTCTGGGGTTACAACAATAAGATACATGGGGTTTTTTAATATGATTTTAGAAGTAGACACCTGAATCATGTTTAAATCTCATCAGGTTTCTTAATTTTTTCCTAGACATGGGTCTTAGTCACATGTGACATTTTACCCCAGAATCTTTTGTTCACACTCTACCATGTCCAGCAAGTTTCATTCCTGGACAGCTTTATTGAATTAGAGTCTGCAATTGTTACTGTTTCTCCATATTTCCTATGATTGTGCATAAGTAAGACTTAAATTCGATTATAAATACACTAATGACTAAAGAGTTCTTTGCAATAACTAAAAATGCGTTAGACAACATGAAATACCTGTTCCTCTGAACTTGAAAAAAGCTACAAAACACTGAGAACTCTTTACTTTTTTTGCTAACTCTCCACTTAAATTATACCAGCATTTTTGCACAATAAGAAAAAGATATTTAAAAATATTTAATAATTTTTTGTGACATTTTAGATAACATATTTTTAAGTTTCCTGAAAAACGGCACAAGCACCATATGTACAAAATACATGCATATACCCTTGTGCAAAAAAAGGATCTTGGGAGTAGAATGAAAAGTTAAAGAGAATTCTTAGAGCTAAAAAACCCTCAGTAATTGTCAAAAAAGGGTGAACAAAGCACAAGTCATACAACCTAACATCGCAGACTGTTGTTAAGTGACTATAACGCCCTTCCAAAAATTGATCACTACAAGACCTCATTCTTTCCCTTATTTCAATTAATAAAATACTTAAAATTAATGGAACTTACAATAACTTAGGAATTTATCAAAAGAGCATTTAAACAATAAAAGATTGCTTTGATGATTCAAATCAATATGATTCAATTAACCGTCCAGAGGAGACTTCTGTTTGGCTTGATTCCTGTTCTCTGGAAAGATGGAGGTAAAAAACTATGTTTCCCTTAGCATCCAGAAAATACCCCAACAATAAGCTAGAGCAGCCATTTAAGTCAGAATAGGTGAATATACCTCTTCCTGCAGATAAGTAGTGTAGCACAGGACCAGACAAGGAATACAAGGAGAAGACATAAAGAAGATCTAGTCCCTACAAAGGCTGTATGCTCAACAGTCTGCTAATAAAAAGACTCACCTCAGATATATTTCCTTCCCTGCACAGATAATGCAGGGCCTCCATTCTTATGGCTTCTAAATTGAGGGCATCTTTCTGCAATAGTCTAAAGCCAAATAAAAGGCAAATGTAAGGAAACTGAAATAAAACCTCTGCTCAATCATCTGTTTTATCCTAAAAGAGGAATAAAATAACTTGTATTGCACAATCACTTTAAGTCATAGCTTTCAATTGAAAGCATAGCTTTGTTACTTCATGCCTATCTTAAAAAAAAGGTCCTCTTCCATCCAAAATGGATTCACATATTGATGTAGCATCCTCACAGAATTGCAAGGCTGGTTCTAATAAAACTTAATTTAGTTTATTTTTTTTTTTTTTAAAAACTGATTTAACTAATTCAAATTCATTAAAAATTAATGGAAACATATCTACTTTTGTCTCAAAGTGTTCTTACAGTATAAACATGGCAAGAACACAATTAGTGGTGTGCTACTTCATACTTAACCTATGTGCTGTTTCAACTGCCTGCTCCCAGTCCTGCAAGGCTAGTTGTAGC
>NW_009211325.1:3482-7799 GCF_000690835.1 Fulmarus glacialis | reverse complement strand
AGGAATGAAGTTTGGAAAGTTTGCAATTATCTGGTTCACAGTTTCCAGAGCTCCCGAATAATTCTGTCGGACCTCAAAATACTGTGCCTAATGGAAGGAAGAGAAGTCACATCAAAAGCCTGTACATTCACATAGGTGAGAAGATTCACAAGTTCTTTCATACAGAAACCAGGAAAAAGAGCTAGTGAGAGAAAGGGGCGGGGGGGTGGGGGGAGGAATCTTTCTTTAAGTAATAGTTTTACTTCAGCATCCACCACAACTAGAGATACTGCAACACTCAAATAGCAAAAGATGACGTGTAAAACCTGGTGTGTTGTAAGCACTCTATAACAACGATAATGGCAGTATTTACAAGTTTTAGTCAGCTACAAGCAAGAAAAAGACAGAGAGATGTAGCTGAGGAGTAAAACTGTCTTATTAGGTTTCAGATAACTTTGCATAAAGCATCTCACAATTTTAGGATATTGAACACAACCCATAGATTAAACATTTTTTCAAGCCCTGAGGTACTATCATCTAAAAACCCACACTCAGTAGGTCACTGTTGTTGTTGCCAGAATTAACCATTTTTTAATTGTAAAGCAATTTACAGGGTACTCCAAATACAAAACTACTTTAGAAGTATCAAGTATAACAGTTTTAAATGAATTCAAGTAGAAGTCAATTTAGGGCTTAAATCCTCTATTTTGCTTTGATGCTTAAAATTTACGTAACATATTCCAGGTGACTGTGTGCATGCCATTTTATTTCATATTTTTGAGGTAGAAATGGTGCAAACCTAGTAGTTTCTGAGAGTTAATTTTTTAAGCCATAGCAAGATAGCCATCCGTGCAAAATCTAATTGCAGTAACTAAATTTGAGATATACTGGTAATTTAACTCAACAGTCTGCATACAGCCAAGCACACATGCCTAACCAAATACCATTGTGCACACTCTCCTGAACTTTAGTCTTATTTTCATTGAACAATTTTTTTCTGCATTTAGCTTTAGAATATTAAACAAACATTATATTAATGAGTAACAATGTCTGTGATATAAGCAAGTAGTATACTCTGAAACAGAAAAATGTGTAAAGAAAACAATTCATGCCACTCCCCTAACGAATATAATCAAAACAAACACTTGAAACAGACTAATGATGATTAAAAAAGAGCATTAACAATGTTCATAGATGATCACATTACAGTGTTTAACTACTGCTTTTTTTGCCATGGCACACAGCAATTCGATAATGTGGATAGGTATCCCGTGCAAAAAGGAAGAAATCACACATACTTCTACACTTTCAGGTAATTTGACACCTCATTTGTTACATATAACTACATGAATAAAAACAGTTTTTCTTGTGTACATAGTAAAATCATAACCTCAATATACATTTAGGCTAACTGTATTTAATCTACACCTTTCTTTTTTTACATTTACATTACAAAAAAATAAAAAAGCGCATCATTTTAACATACTTAAAAGAAACACAGATGTGCGGGAATAAATAGTTACAAGCTCCAGCTCATCCAAAAAAAAAAAAAAAGGTGAAAATTTTATTTAGTGAAGCAGTATCCCATTGCAGCAATGTTTTATACTAGAGAAATGTAATAACACAACAATAATGCACCAGAAATTCATAATTTTATATATGGTAACAGCCACAGTGTACCATTACTGCAACCCAGGCATGCCCCTTTGTCTTAATCTTCAAAGAAAGTGAGAAGTCTTACTAACCTCGGCTACTCGTTAAAATTAACTATAAACTATTTAAAATGGGCTGTTTACCACAAGAAACAGAAGTGTCAGTATATTTTTATTCTGCTAGTAATCGGTTTGTGTGATAACTGTTCTATGTTCCTTAAACAATTTCATAAATCAAGTCAAACTTCACTTCTGCTAAAACCTAGTCTTTTCCTCTGAACAAAAAGAGTATGAATGAGCTATATTTCTACTCCTTGGACAAGCTCACTTATAGGCAACTCTTCTCAGTATCTCTTTAATCACTTTAAAAGACTAATATGACATTTAGAAAGCATTAAAATCATGAAGTAAACTTACTTTACCAAGCAGAGCAAAAACATCATTGCCTTCCTGCAGTGCTTCATCAAAGTATTTCACAGCTTTTTTAATGTGATTTTCTTTCCCACAGGTGAGATCAAGCCATGCTTTCAAAATCAATCCCTGTAAACAAAATATGAATTGGAATTCTTCACTAACTAGGTAGTAAAAAAAGTATACTAGATACAGTAATAAGTAGAAATAACTTAAAAATAAAATAGGACTTAAAATGAAGGTACCTATTTTTAACTATTTAAAATATATATTTGAAATTGCAACCAGTCTACAGCATCACCTAAAATATTAGTAATCCATTCCAGCATTAAATTAATCAAATAGTGTATTTACTTACGGGATTTTTAAAAAAAAAAAAAACAAACTAAACAGTGGCACTGAACTAGTCTAACATGCTAAGCAGGCAGAACAAAACCTCGCAGAAGTTATCACAGAAGACTGTAAGAATATTTTCTGGAAACATTTCTGCAGAATATTTTCTTCAGACTTTGTTTATATCAGACACTGAGAAACTTATGGGGTGCTGAAAAGAGAGAGAAACTTGTTTTTTTTCTTCTACTATCTGATTAAAAAGAAAAACCCGTGTGTAAAGAGCAAAGATCTGACATTTCCCAAATCCCCAACAGAATTATAAAAAAACCCAAACAGTACTTAAAATTCATTAATTACAAGCAATAATTCCTTCAATGAAAAGACACATTTCACCTTTTAAAAATTCTATTTCTCTATGCATTCCAGACACTTATGTGAGTAAATCAAATCTATTTTGAAGTGCTGGATTATTTAACCAAATTATAATTGCCATCAAAACAAAAATTTAAACAACGAAATATGACTAGCTCTTTTGTAACATAAAATTAAAGTAGTGAGTCACATATTTAAAACTTAAAGGTTAGTAGAAAAGCCATATTTTGTAATTGCTAACGATCAGGGTCATGATTTTGTTGTGGAACAGAAACTGGCTGAAATTCACCTACTCAAGCATTTTAAAAAAATGGGAGGTATTGTACTCCTAAATAAAGAGTACACAAAGTATCTTATCAAAACAAACTGTATATACTAAGCAAATCATATTTCACTAAGTTCAAGCACCCGTAACCACCTCCCAACAAATCTGAAGTACACATAGCTTTGCATTGTCAAACTAGGAAAAGGGGTAAGCGTAAGTGAACTTATAAAAAAGGAAAACTATTTGTTTTCTATGTATTTAAATGCTAATGTACGTTTTTATGTATGTGTCCCTCAAAAAAAAAAAATTAATTATTTCAAATCCATTAAATACTTCTGCTGGAAATATTTACTACTAAGCAACATTCCCAAATAGTATCTCTTAAAAACAAAAATAAGCAAACAAAACCCAACTACTATGGTTTCAATAAGCAAAGTCACAAATACTGCTACTTTACCAAAATGGCATATCCTTAGTCTTTTTAGAAATTAACTTATTAATGCTTTGTGATGTCCTTAATTATTTCTTCATTAGTAAAAATTAGCCAGTAATTAAAAATAACTAGCAATTTTAATTAATAATCAGTGGTAGTTCAAAAGCTAAGCCATTACTTAAATTCATAATGTAATTTCAGAAATTAATGTTTTTAGAATAGTTGCAGATTTCTAACTCATGTAATATGCAAACCATAAAACTGTACATTACAAATTGAGCAATGTACTGAACCACACAGAGGAACAATTCAGAAACAACATCTGTATTTAATACTAGTGTCATAAGAGAACAATTATGCATACAATTTTAACAGCTCTGTCTTGAAGATGTCTGATTATAAAAAAAAATTTTTTTTTTTTTTTTCTCTCCTTAAATTCAAGGTGATACCTTGTCGTGGTTTAACCCCAGCCAGCAACTAAACCCCACGCAGCCGCTTGCTCACACCCCGCCTCCGGTGGGATGGGGGAGAGAATCGGAAGGGCACAAGTAGGAAAACTCACAGGTTGAGATAAAAACAGTTTAATAATTGAAATAAAACGAAGTAGAACAGTAATAATAACAATGATTACAACTACAGTAGCAGAATATACAAAGCAGGCAATACACAATGCAACTGCTCAGCAACCGCTGACCATGTGTCACGAACGGGGGCAAGCCCCTCCCCTGCCCTGGTTTTTATACTAAGCATCATGTCACATGGTACAGAATACCCCATTGGGCAGCTGGGTCAACCACCCTGGCTATGCTCGCTCCGCCCCCCCCCCGCCCCAGCTTCCTCTGCCCTTGGCAGGGCCTGGGAGGGCCAAAAAG
>NW_009211325.1:0-3439 GCF_000690835.1 Fulmarus glacialis | reverse complement strand
GCCATCAATGCCCCTTTCAGACCAAACCCCAAACACAGCACACCTCCCAAGCTACTGGGAAGAAAGTTAACTCTGTCCCAGCCGGAACCAGGACATACCTCCTTTAAAAAAAAAAAACCACAGTAAGTTTTCACAAAACTCGCTAAAGGTTAAAGATTCTAGTGAATTTTGGTATCTGTATATAAATGCAGAATACATCGCTACATACAACACTTACACAGATTTTAAAATAAATTACACTCGGTAAAACCATAGGAAATTTTGCCTTTTACAAGGCAAAATTTAAATCCTCAATCCTCTGGGTATTTCTGAATCTTCAGATTCAAAACAGGTGTCTCCCTCTAGTGAGACTATCACGCTTAGCTTTTTGCTAGGAATTATGACTCTCAGTATCAAGTAGCAAAATTGGCATAACTACATATTATTTCCATTGGTCAATGCAGACCTCTCACTTATTAAGTGAAAATAAATAATTAGCAGACAAAAAAAATCATTATGGGAATTGTACTCAGCCCTGTCAAATTCATAACATTAAGAAAGTAAGTATTAGAACACAAAACAGTTAATTAAAGGAAACCTCCAAATAGCATTGGCACAGTAAGTCTAGCTTCACAGTATACATGGTCCTATTACTATCTTACATAAAAAAAAAAAATTACCTCTTTACCACCACCAGAAACTTTGATCATTCTATCAACATATTCACGGGCTTTGTCCTCACGACCAAGATGCCACAAAAATAGGCCAGCGAAGTACAGAGCCTGCTGTCCTGCTGTTTTACGTTGCTCCTTCATTTTTGCATCCAACTCTAGAATAGCATCTCGATCTGGAAAGATTTTGTTCAGAGCTTTGTTGATAGCATCTCAAAATATTACAAGAGAGCAGCACATAAGCTAAGGGCTTCCAAAGCAAACATTGTTTTCTGTGTTATATATTGATAAAGACAGAGGCAATCCCTCCCAACTAAAAATATTAATCAGGTACAGATGCAAAAGACAGAAGAGGGTTCCCATCAACATGGCCATTTGTGCAAGAACCCCACTATTTGTTAAACCTTAGATTTGTAGCTGAGACTCCTGCCAGATAAATGGAAACTTGACAATAAGGTTCATGTTTATACCAGTGTCTGCCAAATAAGTAAGCAGTTAACTGTAGAGCCGTCCTAAAATGTTGAACACAACATGATTTATCTCCAGAATCCCCGGAAAATATGTGATGTGTTTCTTAACACTAAAGCTCAGTTTCTTACATCCTCATTGTTATTGTCAGTTGCTCTCATCAGGTTAATCCCATATAGGAATTTCATTTGGTGTGGGGGACTTACTGGCAAATATTTTGTTTTACCCACACTCATTTCTGGTCCTTTTTTAGGAGCCATTAAAATTAAACATCTGACTCCTACTGCCATGACCTTCTCAGAGAGTCTTGAAATGCATGATAATTTTGCTGCCATACAGCATTAATCCTCAGGGACTCAAGTAAGAGTGATGTCATTAGTCAGAGCTGTTTCACATCATACTGCTTAACAAAGTTGTCAGTAACATCTGCACAGTCAGGAATATACCAGGGCAATAATTTAATGACAACTCAGTTTACCTGATAAATCAACTGTGTTTTTGAGAACATAATTCTTAGCAAAATAACCCCAGTTTTTAGATTGGAGAAAGGAATACCAAAGTTCACAAAATTCTTTTTGTCACTTGTAAGGTCAGAGTAACTTGAAAGATAAAAATGGCGTGGCTTTAATGACTTCTTAAATTGCAGTTCTGCTCAAAAGAGCCAGTATCAGGCAAGAGTGAACAACAATCACAAGAAGCGTTTTTTTTTTAGTGTTTTATTTTAACATTCAGTCTTACTCTTCACAGTTTTGTGTTTTGGTATTTTTGCTTACAAGCTTAGTAAGTCACTCAATTCAGTACTAGACACTGTGACAAATTCAAAGCTGGAGTACGCCTTTTTAAATTAGGCAGAATTAGTCTACAACTCTCAGATCTTAACACACAGCTGTTTAAAACACAAAGCAATACTGTCTTAATGAGTGTACCTGGGTTAGGGCTCTTTTTATGGGCGTAAATCAGAGCCATCATTGTACAAAGTGACACCTCCTGTTTGTTTTTAATAGACTCCAACTGTCGAATACCCTCTTGGATGTCACCTAGTGAAAACAAGTGCAGAATAGGCTATAACATATTTCAAGACAGAGAATATCAGCATCAAAACCTCAATCTGACTTAAATTTTTCCCTTTTCTGTGTTTTTGATAACACTTCCTTCATAGTTCACACATCCATTTTCACTTGTGCAAGTTTTTCAAACAGACACAAGAAAGAAAAAAGCATCTCAATGCAGAGAACTTGAAAGGAGTTATGTGCTAGTTCTGCCAACTGCCATAAAGATGAAAATCATCTTTATTATTTGTTTTATACAGGGCATTGCGCAGCTCTTTTTACTCCTGTTTCTTTATATAGCCAGGATTTTTGCCTTGTTTGTGTGAATCTTTTGAACATCAATAGAAGAGACAACATCTTGAAAAACAGGAACGTATGATTGTAAAATAAACAAAAAAATTCAGGGAGTTTGGGAACAGATACACCACCTCTAAATCTTTTGAATCCTTCCCAGCCCCCTGCCGCAGCCCTCCCCCCACTTTGGGTTACTGGTTAGTATTCTGTGACATCCTTGATTTAGCTAAATAAACTTCTCAAAACAGTTTAATGTACACAAAGATCCTCCCAATGGGTATTAGCTGTCAGCTCCTCTGAGGCAGATGGATACAACAAAGTTAGATACAACTGCATTGAAGTGGAGAGATATTAGCTGGAACAAGCAAATTTATCTTTGTGATACAATGCAACGGGCATTTGGGCAGGGCTCAAATTCCCTCCAAGGAACCTGTTTACACGACCCATGTTCACACAATCATTTAAAAAAACAAAACAAAACAAACCAAAACAAACCAAACCAAAAAACCCAAAGACATACTCATTATTTCTCACTTCAGTACTATGTGGTCTAGATCAGTTTCATTCAAACTGGAGGGGGTGGAAGGGGGACGGTGACAGATCATGAAACACTGGTAATCTCAACATGGAAAACATTCAGGCTCCATAATATTGCTTTCTTTCCGTGAATTTTGTGACGCAAGGAGACCAGCGTTTTGGGAGGTCGGCGGAGGGACAAGACACAACAACCAGCTCCCCAGACTCGCATTACCTGCCCTCAGGGCGCCGTAGGCCCGGTAGAAAAGGAACACCGGATCGCTGCCCAGCCGCCCCAGCGCCTCATCCGCCGCAGCCCGGACGTGGTGGAAGTAGCCTTCTTGGCAGTAATAATTGAGCAGAGCCTGCGGGAGAGGCGGTCTCGGTTCACTCGTGCAAACGCTTCCCTCCGGGACGGCAGAAGACCGCGCCGACCGTCCCGGACCGGCCCCGTCTGACCGC
>NW_009211324.1:1399-43918 GCF_000690835.1 Fulmarus glacialis | reverse complement strand
GGGCTCGTGGTGACGATAGGAAACACGGTCCCACCATCAGCTGCCCCAGCCCCAGCCATGCTGGCACCTGGGACCCCAGCGCTGAAAACCTCCCAAGGTTTTCGGGAGGGCCGGTCCCCCAGGGGAGCTCTGGCTGGCCCAGCAGCGTGTTTTGCTCAGGAAGCTTCGCTCCAGCACGGGCAAGTGTGGGAAGAGCTACTGCATTTAAAATCTGGCCACAAACCTTTATTACACAGTGCTAAACCTTGATTATTTTGCCTGCATCGCTGTCCTCTGGGAACGTTTTAGGTACACATTTGAATTAAGTGATTTTTTTTTTTTTACAATATGATATAAAAAAAGAAAATGTACATCTCTCCTCTCTCTTTCTCTGTACGAAACTGGATGAGTTGATAGTTTATCTGTCATATAAATCAGGTAACACAGAAAATCATTGCATCTTTTCTATGTTGTATCTACTCAATATCTATCGTTCTGACTTTTATTCTTATTGGAGATCATCAAAACATTAATTAAAAGCCTGGTGATCAAACAGCCGAATATTTATGATTCACGTCCTTGCTTATTAACAAGTGGCATATTGATACACCACATATCCAAGCTGTTTATGCTCTTGCACTGCAATAAAGCAGTAAGAATGGTTACCCTTACACACTGCTTTGAGAGATTTATTCAGAAACCATAGCTCCCTTCCTGCCACCATCCATGTCAAAATGAGCCATATCACCTTAAAAATAACGTTCTATTTTAAAAGAGGGAGATGTAATTAGCACCTCTTTGGAGCCTAATATATAAGAATTTCAGTGGATCAGTCTCAGGTGTTTTTTCCAGGCTCTTATTATTTAAGCTGAGAGGGAGAAGGACACTTAACTTTAAAAATGGCTGTCATTAGCACAATAATAATTGTTGGTTTAAAAAAAAATCTTTGAGAATCCGCTAACAAACCTGCCCAGTAATTACTTGTCAATGCAACTTATCATGGGTTTTATTACCTACTTGTAAAAGTATTTACAAGACTGACCTCCTTAGCTTTTTTAGAGATCATGGAGGATATAAGAAGTCATTTTAAAAATCAATAATCATATATTAACACGATAGGGATTGAAGCCTTCCAAGCCAGTTTTACAGGCTATTGAGTCAACTCACACATTCAGATGGCAAGGATTATTTCCCTAATTTTTAGTCTTTTTTCTTTCCTTAATCATGTTTTCATAACTTGCCATATTTATTGACTAATTTATACCCACAGTTCAGTTCCTAAAATAGAAGGGGATATTCCCACAGGGAAGCACCCGTGCAGGCTTTGCACGGAAAGCAAGCTGCCCTCGGTGGTCAGGAAAGTACAAAAGTAACAGAGTTCTGACCTGGGGCAGTCTCTGGGTGAGAGCTACCGAGGGGAGATTTGCTTTCTATAGCACTGCTCTCTGCTAATTACTAATGGCCTGATCCTGCCACAAAGATTCTGCTCTGGTTCAAGCAGCACAGCTCAGGTCAGCCCTGGGTTTGGTCTTGCTGTGAATGTTATCTTGCAATCAAACCTATCGAAGAAACACACGGGAACAAAAGATGGCAACCTAATTTTTGGCAGAGATTTCCTCCCTGGAAGAAATGACTGTTCAGCACCCGAGGCCAGGCTGGGCTGAGGCCACCGTCCCCGTCCCCTCTCCACTTGCCATCGTAACTCTCAGGCTGGAGAAAGCACCTTGGCCAAGCAGAGGCGGATCTCCATCACATAGGGCTTTTGTCTTCGCAAACAGATATACGATGCAATTTATATTTAAAATTCTCTCTATAAAGACAGTATTGATCACAGATTCCAGATCAATATGTTGCAATTACAGCAGCTTTAAAGGCCATCTGTCCCCAAGCAAGAGCACTGAGATAACCGCCTCTATATATTTTGAAAAAGCGCTACTGGTGTGTGCCCATCTTCTTACAGTACAACCTGACATATTATTTTTGCTCCTAGGAAGCTGTGTTTAGGAGCTACATAGAGTTGTAATTCTTGGCTACTGGCCACCCCCGAGGAGACCTCAGACCAGCTTCTCGTTGGGTGCCAAAGTCACAACAGGATCAGTGACACTGTGGTTTTGCTGGCCTGGTTTTCCTGCTCCACCTCACAATTTATCCCACAGGTTGCAACTTTCCTTTTTGCCAAACCTCTGTCCTCGGTTGAAAATGATCGGCAAGAGGTTATTGAATTTCACTGAAACTAAGAACTTTTCAGTAATGGTGCTGAAGAGTTTGAGCCGGACATTGGTAGGTGTAAGCTGAGCCTTTTTTATATGTGACAGATTGGACCACAGCGAATGTAACATTTTGAAACTTGTAACTAAAAAATAAATGACGTGCATCTAAAGCCAGATTTCAATTCACATTTCATCAAACCGAGCTCCTAATTTGTCAGCACCTGAAGTCAAGCTGTCTTTCTGTTGCTGGCCCTGGATGAGCCACTGGGTCGTTATTCCAGAAAGAAAGGCTTCCTGGATATTCGTTTTTCTTCTTTTCTTAATTATTTCCTGCAGTGGTTGACTTCACACAAGCACACAGGATTTAGGATTTTTATTCTCCAATTGTCTCCTGAAGGAAAGTGAAAGAATAAAAAAAAATAAAAATAATGGATTTACAGTGACAATAGAAGCCAACAGACCTTTGCAAATGGCCACGTGCCCAGCGTAAAAGCCCAGGGAGAGGGTGTGCATCCCGCACGCGCTGCGCCGCGTCCCGCCGGCACGTTCCTAATCTTCCCTGCAACCGCCTCCCTCCGATTTCCTTTCAGTCTTCAGCTTTATCTATACCAACTTCTAAAAAACAGAAGCCAGATTCTGAATTCATTTATTCTGGTGCAAATCCAGAGCTACTCCTTCGAGTTCTGCATATTTACCCTCTGTCTACACAGCTCTAAACACTGTCCTCATGGTCCTAACCCTGGATTCCGAACATGTTTAGATGGTTTTGAAAACAGCTTCAGCAAACAGTCTCTAGCCTTGTGCAGATTAAATCTAAGGCACAGCCTGCACTTCAGAAGTTTTATAGTTATGTCAGGGAAGTGATTGCAAAACTTTGTTATTGATGTGACTATGCTGGTAAAAGTCCTAATGTAAAAACAGTTGTATCGCTATAAAGCACTTTATACTGGTACAGCTTATTTTGCTTTGCTGGACCACTTTTATACCAGTGCAAGCACTTTTATCCCCGTATACTTCAGTCTACACCAGTGGTCATTTTTTGTTTTAACTATGCCGGCAAAAATGTGAAGAGTAGATAAAGTTTAAGATGACACTGTTGTTTCTTGTACCAAAGTGTCTGTACAATATTTTCTTTCAGAGTATTTTTAAAAGTGAAATAGCTGTACCACTGGACTTAACTGCAGAGTAATAAACTTCCAGTTCATCATCACTCTCAGCTCATGAAATGTCTTCAGGCCTTTGTAAAAAGCCCTGTTTGAGACAACAGATTAAATACTAATCCTAGCAGGTCGTACATCTCCATTTGAGTTCATACCATCTAGCTGAGAAAACTTTTTTTCTTTTTTGAGCTAAGTAAAGACAACAAATTCTTTCGTTAGACTTCTAAGATGAGCTAGCAGGAAATAAAAAATCAATATTTTAAAAAGAAAATGAAAATAACATCTTGCAAAAATGCAGCTACATTAAATGCAAGGAATGCTTTCCCTTGCAACCCACATCCCCACATTGGCATCAGCCCGAGGTGAGGGATGTATTTACAGTACTTAAACATCCATGCAATTGTCTCAGATGTGGAAGATTTATATGGGCAATGTTTTCACTTGCTAAATAGTCAGTGTAACATTCAAAAATTACATATCTGTATATATCTAGGTAGATATGGAGCTATATACAGATACCTACCCCCTATATACATTCATATATTTGTGCATACACTGGCACACTACATATCTGTGTGTGTATGTGTATCTATTTATAAACAGGCAACGATTCTGTGGCTGAAGTAACAGCTGGGCACTGTTGGCACCAAGCGAAACAGCAGATATCTTCAGGATGTACAATGCAGTGTTTTGGCTTTATAATGCAGCAAATGCTGGAATGTGCAATACAGGTTGCAAAAGCTGACAAGCTAAACAGTTCTTATTTGGCTCAGGGTACTTCACTGTCATATGTCTCTGGTACAATATGCCCTTCTGTCTAGTGCTCAGGCACCACTTATTAATCCTTTGTTGGGGTTTTTTTTTTTCTGTACATTTGTTTTGGTTTTTATTATCTCGAATACGTCAGTACAAATCATGCAAGATCCATCCCCATTTTAAATAATAGAGCATAGTTGGCCGTAGCAGTAAATTCAACAGTTTTGCTCTGCCCCAGCGCTTGTGGTACGTAGTAAGTTTGTTATTGGCAGCATCTTCAGGTTACATCTGTGACCCGTGGCGTTAGGTCTACAATTTTGTTTAAAAAATAAAAAAAAAATCAAAAGGTCATTTCTCTTTAAAAAAAATGTATATACTACAAATCGCAAAAGGAAAGATTAAACACATTTTTTATATTAACAGCGCAAATGGGACTCCTTTCCGAGAGGACTCACGGTGACTTTATCTGTAGAATGTTTCAGTGCTTATGCACTAATTTTGTAACAAGTGCATGCTGTATAGAATATATTGCCTGTATACTTAGAGTGGAGGGGGGCCAAGCTGCTTTTCATTGTGCACTGCAGCTTGTTTGGATGAAAAGTTATGCCTTTGATGCATTTTTATACTGTACATATTTGTATATATTAACTATATTGCCATGTTATGAACACAGATTTTGTTATATTTGCTTGTTTCGGTTTCCTACAAAAATTGGTCCATGATGGGGGATATTATTTTTTTTTGTATAGAAAATACGCTTGTAATTTTTGTTTGTTTGTTTTCTTGGTCATCATCTTTTAATGGTTCATAAAGGAATTAGAGATGAGTTTTTGGAGGAACTCTGGGAAGCAAGTCTGTGTTTGCATGAGACCTGCCCAATTGCTGGCTATAAAGGGGGGCGGGGGGAAGAGGGGAAATCTAAGTCAAGTTTTGCTTTTAAAGCATGCTTAATCCCATGGGAAAACTCATACATGTACAATTATTCTCTTTGTATTTTATCTAATAGTGCCTGAATTTTTTTTTTAATGTCTTCTTGGAGGAACAATTCATAATTGTCAAAATTTGAAACATTAGCTTAATTTTGTTTTCATGACCTCTCATTTCTCCTCCTTATTTATTTTGTTGCTGTTTATAATGGGCCCCAAGGCCATTTCTGACATTGCAGTGTTCTTCTTCCACATTAAGGATGTTTTTAAAATTACTAAGATTATTGAGCCAACAGGCTGTTTTAATCAAAACCATGTTTCACTTGGTTTTGATGATTATGAATGGTCCTTACAATGGAAAAAGCCCTTTCTGCTGGAAGACCGTACCACCTAGTGGCCCCAAAGCTTCAGCACAGATACGCATCTTCCCAATATTTACTGTCTTTCTCAAAGCCTAGCTGGCAATTTTGCTTCAAATTATTTGCTTATTATAACTAACTTAAACTAAACAAATTGATAATGTTAATGGCATTTTTTTTCCCTTTGGTTGATTGCTAAATAAATTCGTATAATTTATACTAGAGGAGATTACTGCTTTTATTGTTTTGGGTTCCCCCAAACCAATTATTAACAATCAGGACTATGTATCTCATTAAATTTAAATCAGGTCAAACCTATTTATCTAAAGCCTTTTCTGATTTATAGGAAGATGACTGTATTCCAGTGCATTTAAGATGTATTTCTGTGTATGATTTTGCAACACTGAAATCTATTAATGGTGATTTTTTGTTCTGTATTTTTACCACGGTAAATACATTGGAAAAAAAAAAAAAAAATCCCTCAACTTTACCACAGAAAACATTACTTTTTATGCCCAGGGATTTTTTTTTTTATAAAATCACTGCAGTTTTAGAACTGTAATTAAAGCCCTGAATAATAGATCACACATCTTTATCTGTTGTGTTTAAAAGGAAAAAAAATAGCCCAAACTGTTCACATAATCCTGAATGCCTCATTTCCATAAAAAAGGTTTCTATACATATATTATTTACATTTTTAAACATGGTAATTCTTTCCTTTGTGGCATAAAATGTCTCTTTTCCACTGCAGCTATTGGAAAGTGACTGCTCACATCTGAAATGTTATCGTAATTTGCATCAGGAAACCCAACTGCAGACATTAAGGACTTGGGTGTGTTCAATTATGATTTTGCTGGAGGCTGTCCCTCATTTTAATGCTGCACTCATTGAACTACCTTTCTGAAATCTAGCTGATACGGTTCACCATAGACATGCTTCACAACATCATTAGCTTTGCAAATGGCTTCATTTCAGTCAATGCAGACTTCAGTTTTGGCCAATTGTAAAATGGAAATTTGAAAAGGAAAAAAAAACAGATGCACTTAAAACATGAAAAGAATTATTTATATGATAAAAATATATTTAGATTTTCAAAGCACAAGACTGAACAGAAGTGCTCTTTTTAAGCTTTCTGAAGATGTTACTGTTAAAAGTCTTTCTACATCAGGCTTAATAAATCTGTAATGACATTTGATGGATTGATTTTTGAGTGGGTTTTTCTTTTCTTTCTTTCTTTCTTTTTTTTCCCCTTTCTTTCTCTGCAGAGAAAGAAAAAGACTGACCTGGAGAGGCTGTGGGAGTACAAAACCACAGGAATGTGCCTGTTTCAGTAAAACTCACGAACGATTTCTAGCAGCCTCCCTTCCCCTAAATAATAATCACTTAAAATAAGAAAAAGAAAGAAAAAAATCCAACTACACCACCCTGCATTTGTTTCTACAGATCTTTTCCTTTCCCTCATCTGGCTCCTCTGACCACTCCATGCCTGGGTTATTTATGGTGTAATCTACAGCGAGGCATTGGGCTGCTGTCACACAAATTCAGGGCTCGCTAGCCATAAACCAGGCATGATTGAGATACCAAACCCCTTCTCTCCAGTGCTCCACCTCAGACGGATGGCTCTGTTTAACACTTAGTTTCCCTAAGCACTCCCTCGTCCCCCGTAACGTCCCCCCGAGCGGGTGATGTGTCACGCGCCCCGGGGCGGCAGCACACGCCGGTGCCGCCCCGGCCGTGGTGGGTTATTTACTGCCGATGAGTCAAAGCTCTCCGTGGCAGAGATTCCTGAGACTTGTACTCATTAAATGTTGATGGGTACAGTATCACCTGTTAGCCGTATTTAATTGCTGCTGCTCCTCCTCGCCATGATAAAATGTACGATGAGCGGCAGAGCCCATCTCGGGCAGCCGTGGTCCCGAGGGCAGAGCATCCTCCCCACAGCCGCCAGCCTTTCTGTCCCACCCAGGCGCTCTCCGGTCGCTGAAGGAGAGGGCAGATGGCCCCATTCAGAGGGGAGGGAGGCGCTGGATGTGTCCCCCCACCCTGCCATCGCCCTTCTCCTCGGATTTCCTCCAAATCTCCTGCCTTTCCCAAGCCCCCCTTGGGGTGTGCCCAGCCTGGCATGGAGGACAGGGGCCACCAGGACAGCACCTGTCCCTTCTTCAGCCACCCAGCCCCAACGCGCAGCGCCGAAGCTGGCAAAAGGCTCCGCACCCTCCTCACACCGCCACCCGCTCCTCGGTGTGACCGTCCCACACCCACACAACCCCACGGCTGACCTGCACGAGCCGCCCTTCAACTTCTACGCGCCAGGTAGTTCATTAGCGAATACACTTACGAGACAGTGCCTTGGATCCTGCAACACTGGCTTTTTTTTTTAAAGTGATTTTTTTTTTTTTTTAAAGGAATATATTGCACACATTTCAAGAAACCCCTCTAGGGTAAAATAAAAAATATATATAGATGGCTAAAATAACAAATGAATCATAAAACTTAGAGATGGAAAAGGACTATTAGATCATCCAATTTATCTTGCTGTCTGCCAATACAGGTTTGTTCCCCGCAGACCGTTCCCCAGGGCTTTGTCTAGCCTTTCTGACTTAACTCCAGCACGCAGGGTCCTCTGCCACTTTCCTGGGAAGAAGAGTTAATGGTTTAGGCATGTTTTATAGGTACGGGGCCAAATCCTGGCCTGAAGGGAGTCTCACCTGCAAGGCGCACAGGCGTTGACCCCCAATATTTTAATAACTCCACAAAGCAGCAATGCGCACGCCACTTGAGCGGGTTTTCACCTCGTGCCCTTGCGCACGGCTGGCGGCCCAGGCCACCCCGCAGGCGGCGGGGCCGGGACGGTGGCCTGCAAGGAGCCGTGTCCCGTCCATCCCGGAGCCCTGAGTCCAGCCAGGCAGGATTGGGGCTGGGCAGGATCAAGCGCCTACCCGTGCTGCAGCATTCCCGTATTGATGGAGACTGCCAAACCGGCTGTAGGCAGCTCTCAGCAGGCTTAAGAGACTGCTCTAATTTATTCTGAGGGTTTGAACTTGCATCTCTTTTTTTTTTTTTTTTTTTTTTTTTTATTTTTTTTTTTAATTATTGGTGATACACTCCAACAGAAGAACAAACAAACAAATAAAATCAACCCTTCAGCTTCTCAGATGGATGTTTTGGCTACAGGGCAACTTTGAAAGCTGGTTCAATTGTTTTTGCTTTCATTTTTTGCTGCTCCTTAAAACTGTCTTGATTTAATAAAAGTTAAATGTTTTCGTAGGAAAATCAGGCTGGGAGGTTTGTGATTCTTTTATGTACAACACAAATATTACACTATTCAACAATTCAGGAATAAATTTAATTCTGTCTACCTTTGCTGAATGTTTCACAATTTAAATAGCTGCTCTGACAGTGAAGTCCAGGTACCAAGGAGGATGGATTAGGGCACCAAGGTCATGGTACACAGGGCTTCAGGCGGGACATCACCAAGTCTGTGGGAGGCAGGAGAGGAGCGCCTGGGACCCAGGGCTGGGGTTTGCCGTGGGATTATCTGACTCACCTTCCGGAGACACCACAAAACGGGAAGGACCCACGGTTTGCTCTGAAATTTAAAAGTACAAAAGCGCCACCCAAGCTGGCCGCCCTTCACAGACAGCCCCGTTCATCACCCCGATCCCCTCCACGAGCGGGGGTACCCGGGCCGGGGACACCCCCGCGTGGGGCCATCGCTTACCCCCGGGCACGCACTGGGCTTTCCCGGGCGCTTGTACCCCGCTGATGCCCCGCGCTCTGAGTCAGGTGGGGCAGGGCTGCTGCCCACCCGCACCCAGCACAGCGGCTTGAGGGCTTTGTGTCACTCAGGGCAGTTTATTGGGAAGATTTATGGTCGGGAAAACAAAAGTTTAGAGGAACAAAAGGCAACCCTACATACCCTCAGCATCTGTTCCCGGCTCACACCGACTCCTCAGCCCCAGCTCAGAGGCAATTCTGGAGCAAACCGAGCTTGTAACTGGGCTCCAGATCTCAGGCTGTCCTCATAGAAAGAGAAGTAACAAATATCACAGGAAAAACAACCCAAAACGGAGTATAGAAGTTCAGGCTGTATGAAGTTGCCCCCCACTACCGGGAAGATCTTTCCTTGATCACAGGAAGGAGTCGAGGCCTGAGGATGATGATGGAGACCCCCCCGGGATGCAGCACACACAGACACCCCGGCTGCCGGCGCCTACCCCACCCAGGGCAGTGAGCCGGGAGATCCTCTCCTCCTCCAGCCACCAGTTCACACGGGGAGCGGGAGCGTGCTGGGGTCGGCAGTCGCGCACAGGGCCAGGCTTTTATCACGGGAGGCAGAAATAACCAACCACACCAAATAACTGCCAGATTTAGGCTACGCGTACACGAGGACTGAACAGGGCCTTCCTCAAACGACTTCTGCTCGTCTGCCCTGGTTTTGGTGATCAGCAGCACACTCGGCACCATTAATGAGTTCGCAGGAAAAGGGATGTGCTCATACAGGATTCCGTCAGTAGGAGGATCCCGTGGCAGGGTGAAGAAGGCACAAAATGGGGTGAGAGCTCTGGGTAGGCACCCGGCTCCCCGCTGCCCTGGGACTGTGCGGTACCTTAAACATCAGCTGCGTGCCCTAAAGGAGTTCTTAACCTGTGCTTTGGGGGAACACAGTTCAAATACTGCCTTTATTTTTTCTCAGACCACTGGTGGCTTGCGGGGCAAGGTCCGGACCACTCCATTTCGTAAAATTTAGGACTTTGGCAGAAACGAGTTTTCTGCAGCCCAAACAGTAATCCAGGCTAAGCCCTTTGACGCTTCCTTTGATTGTCCTGCAAAAGACACCTAAGTCCCTAAAATATTAAGTGCATCGCACATCTAAAGGGAGGAGGGAGGAGGCAGCTTCTTGCAGAGACGATCCAATAAACCTCAACACTAACGAGACTGGCTACACATTGAAAGTATTTATTGCAACGATACTGTCACTTGAAAGATATTTACAACACTTTTAATACAGAAAAGATATACTTTTGCTGGCAAAATGGTGCTTTTATGGCTGTAACGTATTTAGGGAATTTGTACAGATGTAGCGATGAACGCCACCTTTGACGTGTCGGAGAACTCTGGCCTGCTGGTTGTTCCCGCAGTGACCAGACGGAACGGGGCTGCAATGTTGAGGTTGGACATTTCAGGTGCTACTGCAAAGGAATCATTAAATTACATAAAAGAAATATTGCCCAGAGGAATATGCCTTAAATATGACGGGGTTTGTTTTTTTTTTTAAATTGATGCCAGTTTTATGTTAATACTCGACTTTAATTTGTAATTATGCAGGTATAGCTACAGTTCCTCAGTTACCAAAGCTGGCTCTCCACCAAAAAGTCCTTTTGCTGGTAGACTATCAATGATCTTTATTTTTAAAGCCTTCAAAACTAAATGCACTGAATCTGGCTTTTTGACTGTGCAGTTCAGCGGCGTGGTGCAATCCAGGTGGTTCAGGTGTCCCGAGACTGGGCTCTATAATTCCAAAAATCACCGACAAGTAAAAAAACCAAAAAGCCAGAACCAAAAGCAGATCCAAAACATTTGTTTGTACCAGGACATTCAAGTATTCCCATTTAGTTGACAAGAACTGAACAGCATTACAAGTGTTTAAGAATTTTGTTTGCTTGTTTTTCTGAAGTAACTAATGAAATATCAATAGCTCTGGACAAACTCATCCCAGAATACACTCAGGTTAAATTAACAAAATGAGAAGCCCCTGAGCTTAGGAAAACAGCAATAATGCTAGCTTAGAGAAGGGGGAAATGACATTTTTTATATAAAAAGTCCATCTGTAAGTAATTGTGCTAATGCTTTAAAGATGATCGGCTCAGGCTTTTGGAGTCAAACAGGAAAACAACCAAAATTCTTATCGGGAAAGAAATTTTTCAACCTGAAAACAGATTCTGTCAAAATGTCAAAGGCCCAGATTTAGGTTCTGCTAGGAGAGACTTTTACAAGATCCAATTTGAATAGAAATGTTGAGTTCAATCACCTTTTAACCTCAAGCAGAGGGAGGGAGACAAGCAATACAAACCCAAACACAATGCTGAAGGTGAATCAAAAAGAAACAGAAATTAAGAAGTGCCAAATCTCATCCCGATCCGACTTTGTGGAACGCGCAGAGCGAACGCACAAGACTAACACTGGGAAGTGCTGTGGGAAGGTGTTTCAGTTAAAGTGTTCTTTGCACTAAAGTTTACCAAAAAATTGAGCCTGGAAAATAGGTTAGCTAGACAATCATTGAAGTGAGGAGCCATTTCTCCTTGTTTAACTGAGAACGGAAACCTGTAAGCAGATGTACGAAATACCTGGGGAGTTTCTGGAGGTTTTGGTGAGAGGTGGTTGGAAGAACACAGGAGGAAAAATGCAAGTTTGCTGAAAATGTGTTTCTGAAACAACTAAGTTGACTCACTTGTTCTGACCTTCTCTTTTCCTTAACTATTTATGCTTAACTTTGACATTAAAATTTCATTCGGTTTGCTCAGAATTACTTTCTTTAGCAATGTTTAATTAGATTTTTGAGAACATACATATGTATATTAAAAATTCAGAAGTACCCTAAACT
This sequence comes from Fulmarus glacialis, assembly GCF_000690835.1. Classification (NCBI taxonomy): domain Eukaryota; kingdom Metazoa; phylum Chordata; class Aves; order Procellariiformes; family Procellariidae; genus Fulmarus; species Fulmarus glacialis. The sequence continues at coordinate 31,924 of NW_009211324.1, read as the reverse complement.
GAAATAAGATTTCATGACAAAATGTGAACTATTTTTTTTAATTGAAAAAGGGGGGGGGTATTTTTTGCTTTAAGTGAAAACTATTTCCTGGTTTTCCAGAATTATCAGAAAACCAGGAAGTCTGTTGTTTCCCCAGCTGACACAGGCGACGCCGGCTCCTCCTGTTCACTACTTCCCACTTGTTCCAATAAACTGCACCAAAGATGGAGGGATGAAATCGCAGAAAGGTTCTTTGCAAGTAATTATTCAACAAGACGAAAAATCAGTAATTAGGTCATGACTTTCATAGAGGATTAATGAAAACATTTTATATGTGCAAAATGAGGTTTAAATGCCAAAGTGTTCCATAATTATTTGTTAGACCGGATTTGCTCATACAAATAGTTTTGTACCCAAGATTCACTCAGAGAAATGTCTGTCTCATAGTGATGTATACCACATTATAAAATGCATCATTTAATTAATCATAAAATCTTGAGCAGTCAAAAATAATGGTAGCCAGCAGCTAAACTGCACACTAAACCTGCTCTGTAGCAACACATTTCAGTAAATATTGATAGGGTGAGAAGAGAAAATCGGAGATAACATTTCTGTATCTACAGATTTCCTTTGGTTTGTCTTAGTTGGTGAAGTTTTCTGGTTATACTGTGATTTCTGCTACACGGATTATTTAAATAGGTCAACATCTTTCTGCATGTTATAGTCTATTCTGGGGCAGCTCTGTGTTTGTTTTATTTTTATCTACTTTTATGCAATTGCTAATTAATTTAGGAATCTAAAGTAAACTTGCCTTAAGGTGTACAGCACCTTCAGCGTAGCGAGCCGCTCTGTCTCCTGACGGCTCATCTCTTCCTTTTGCTTGTTCCAGGTGGCTCTTCTTTGCCAAGACTGCCATCTAATGCCCAAACACACTCCCAGCTCTCACGACGCTGATTGCCTCGTCCAGATCATCTCTCGATCACAATGCTGTCGAGAGCCACCCCTTTGTCCACCCTCGAGCTCCCACCATTAATAAGAGCAAGCAAGAGGAGCAATGATGGCTCTTTTTAGGAGTGCTCCGCACACAGACTGGAGGTAACAACCTTTCCCCATCTTACAGAAGCTGAGAGACATTGGTGAAGTGTTAAACCACAGAAGAGGTGAACGGGAGGCTGCAGAGCCGACAGCTCCCCTAGGGAGCTAGGGATAACCTCAGTGGAAACAAAGGGAGGAAACTTCTAAAAAGGGAGCAGTATTACCAAAATCCAGAGTTCCCCAGTTCCAAGCTTCGTTATCCTGCAGAACGATCCAGCTTGGGCCGGAGCTAAGTATGTTACTTTGCTTTCATACAAATGTATACAGAAGGAATATGAAGTCACTGTATCTGCCCTAAGGAGATCAGGCTCAGTTCAACTAGAGCCAATAATAAAACCAAGAACGGATGATCTGGGAAGATACCAATCTTTACATTTAACTCTTTAAAGAAAGAGATGGCATACTTACAGATCTGTGGTCAGAACAGAGGCCAACATGGCAGTCTGGAAAGCGTTAAAACCAGAGCACTTCTTGTTTTGTAAAACCATGCTCAGCCCAGCAGCCTGCTGTCTCTGGACTCATACACCAACAGCTACTGATTTTTGCAATATTTCACATGTGACCCAATACTGGACTCAGTATCTATCAATAATGAACTCCAAACTAAATAAAACTGCATATCGTATAACCGACCCTTGTTACAGATAACAATACATGTCAAAATGGGCACTCTTTAACATGTAGTTACTCAATCTGCATAATTACACATGGTAATCATGCTGTAGCATGTTTGGAAATGCTAGATCTCATTTTCCCCCGTATTCCTAAGTCGTATGAATATCTTCTGTAGGAACTACTACTTCAGATGTTATAAATTAATGTTAAGATGAAATTGAATTAAATGTACTGATTTTAATGTCATGAATGCACTCATAACTATTTTTTCCCCTGAGAACCATCTGCAATTTAGAGACTTGCTAATCCTAATTAAATGCACTTTTCTTAAGTGTGTGCAAATGAACAGAGAAATCTGCTCAGTAACACACTTGCATATTTTCCTCTTTCACAAAGGGGAAGAAGAAACTGTTTTGTGATTTAATATTAGATCTTCCTCATAAGAGAAAATGAGTGTTGCTTCTTCATAATTTCAAGACATACAGTAGTCTGACTCTGTATCTCAACTGGTAATTCATTAAAAGCATTGGAAGAAGACCCCTCAAACAAGCGTTTATAATGCTGATCTGAACAGTTACAGTCACTGTAGAGAAACTGAATTTTAGTCATGCCTTCCAGCTTTTTAGATAGTACTTGGAGTCCTTCGATACCTGCCTGGAGGCAACAAACACAACCTGGCACTCCACAGGTTATTATGCGAACCAGTTATCACAGGGTTTCATTGGCATGAGGGGGGCAGAAACCACAGCGACCACGGGGTCAGGAGCACCTCTTGCCAACCCCTCAACTAGAGCAGCTTTATCAACACCAACAGTGAAAAGACACCCTGGATTTATTCACTGGCTCCATTTTTTTTTGTTTTGGCCTTTCCCCCAAAGACAGTCTCAACCTTTCAATTAACCCGACTTAGGCTGGGAATAATAAAGGAATGGCAGAAAAAAAAAGGTTTAGCAGTATTAATGTAGCTCACAACTGAGAAACTAATTATATGACAAAACAGATATGGTAACACTGGAAAAACCACCTCCAAAATCCCACAGTTTGAAGATGCAAGAGACTTGAAGCCAAAAGGACTTCTCAATCTTCAGTTGAATACCCTTGTACTGGTTCTGAACCTTTAACAACTCCCTTTCGGTCACTTAGTGAGATTTGCTCTTTAATTTGACTTTTAATTCGACAGCTTGCATAGCTTGCAAATTGGTATGGCAATGTAGGCATCTGACGCCTAAAGTCACTGGAATACACATCTGTGCCTCAAAGTCAGTCTAGCTTATCTGTAACTACTAAAGGCAAAAAGAAGGACCCTTAGCACGCCTAAGAGGCGCCAAAGGAAAGCCATGGTTAATAGTAAAAATGACTTGCAAAGCTCACACTTACTTCTTGTATCCTGCCTAACCCTGCTGTCACTCAGCACTGCACAGAAATTTCTTGGTAGTCAAGTTACCCTAACCCCAGCTGAATGTCTTCAGTAGCAAGGCTCCAAGACCCCTCATTTGTGCACCACAGGCACGGAGAACTAGCTGTTTGCAGAGCAAGTGACAGATCCACACATGACATCATCTTGTTCAAGAAAGTTGTTTAACCTACTTCCACAAGCCTTATCATGGCAACAAGTGCCAGCCTAGCACAGGAATCAAAAGCTTAACCTGTGATGTCAATGAGGCTGTGGTCACTCATGTAAGTGCCCTTAAGTGCAGTTGATTTATATTGGAGATATCATCTGATGGGCTCCCTTTCTCTCGAGGATGAGTTGCCTTTGACAAGTCTTTTCTAGCTGTCTTCCAAACTCATAATCTAGTTTTGAGATATGGTCAGAGGTGTTGGTGAGGTCTGACACCTCAGTCGAATTCCAAGAACACATCAGACCTAGAAATTTTTCAGAACGTATTTGGTTTCAAAGATAGTTTAAGCCTATACAAATTCTGAAGCCTCACACACACACTCAAAAAAAAAAAAATCCATGCTCCCCTTATAATTTCATTACTAGAAAGAATGCACACAATAACTCAATTTCCTTTCTTAAAGGAAAATAACTGAAAGAAGAAACAAAAGGTTTCTTCACTATTTTAAGAGTATTCCTCTTAAACCTCACAGACTGATTTTCTGGGAAATCACTCAGTATTTTCATATAAGCAACTGAACAGAGCATGAATTTGGTTTTGGTTATTGGCAGGTTCTCCTTCCTCCTCCCCCAGCGGTGCGAGTATGACGAAAGGTCAAGTGAATATGAAATTCCAGGCAACTCATTTTAAGCTTTAAAAGCAAGACACAGAAACCAGTTTTGCAAAACACCAAGTCTATATTTACATCCACATGTAATAATATACTCAACTAAAGTGAAATACATCATAAATTAAATGAGTAATGTGTGCCTACTGCTTGACGACTTCCGGTTTCAACAATTAAAATAAAACAAAATGGAATGAAATAAATACATAAACAAAAAAAAATTCAACAATTTGTACCTCTATATATGCACTGTTATTTCCAAAGAAACATACAAAACCAGTAGTATCCCAATAGTTAATACTGACGGGCAAAGTGTATTCTGAAGTACAGGGCTGTGCTGCCATGAAATAAGAGTCTTCATGTTCATTTTTCCATTCCAACCCCAAGATACCTACCAAAAAAAGCCTTGAGGGAAACTGTACCAGCATGAAGGGAGATTAAAAACAAGCAAGTCTTAGGTCTGTCTGCTGAAACATCTTAAAAACCAGCCCCGCACATTTTAATCACAGAACCCCGTAAGGTACACAGATGATAGTTACAGCATGCATTCTATAAGACTCATTGAAAGATCACGCAAAAAAATAGATTAACCATTTTCCAAGTGAATTCATCTTCAAAAAATAGGCTATAAAAGTGCAAAACTAGGAAAAAAAAAATCTAGTTTATGTACATATGGCTCAGCTTATGAACAGGAAAAAAGGTAAATAGTGTACAATTTCCTGATACACAGCACTTCATTACGTCGCCAGTTTACAGAGACATTAAAAATAGGTCCCATATACAGGAACTAAGACATACAACTGGAACATCTCAAGTTGCATAATGAAAAAACAAGAGTTTCTAGGTTTTGCTATTTTACATTTGCTGTACGAGGGAAGAGAGCAAAATGAACAGTGCAAAATTTTTCATTTTTTGTTTTACTAAAATATATGGAAGTCAAAGCCAGGTACAGAAGAAATTAACTCTTAACTACAGGCTTTATGAGAAGCAACTAGGAACACAAGTCAAAATATGCAACAATTCTGCTTTACTGGCTGGTAACTGGCCGTCTTCCCTTTACAAAAATTAAACTGCACGTGCATTAGAAAAAACTCTTGTTGTCTTCACAAAAAAATAAAAGGAGATATTCTCCCATTTACAGGTTATTTCTCACTTATTTTAAACACCCAGTAGATGCTAAAACTCGACATCAAGAAGCTTCCAAGCACAGTCAAGCAGGCTACACCATAGCCACATCCCTTTTGAAGTCTGTAGATCCCATATTCATATTGCAAGTCTGTTTGTTTGTGACTTTACAGTTTGGACAAAGGTGCAAAGTAAGTTTTCCTCTAAATGTAACTGTATTGAGTTTAGTACAAAACTAAACATTTGAAACATTTAGATTAGTATCGTTTCTCATGAAAGTCCTAGGTATTTTCTGCTGTAAAAGTTTCTATGTTGGTAGAGATGCTCGTTTAAGAGGCTTCTCTGAAGAACAGGAATCAATGCCAAGAGAAGAATCTAACCATGTTTCAGGAACACCACACTGAAATCCAAATGTCAAGTATTGCCTCATCCTTGCATTTAAAAATCTGCTGGAAACAACCCCAGGGAAACAGATCCCTCCAACACATTATGGTCCTAACATATACAAGGCAGATCAGCATAATGTCAGCACCGTTGCTTTGATGTTCACAACATTTATAAACTGGACAGTTTCAGACAGTTTATTTGGAAGTTGTTTTAAAAAAAAAACTAACATAGTTCAACAGAAAAAACAGATGAGAAACTTTCACCTTTATGAAAACGGAGCATTAAGCCAACAGGATTTCAATTTCAGTATTTACAGTTTACCTGAGGTGCAATGACTATATATTCTTTCCAAGAGAAACTCTTCAGCAGCACTCAAGTATGTAAAAATATAATTCCTACCTAATATTTGGTCAATTAATTCTAATGAAAAATACTCAAAAGTCAATGTCAAGATATACATTCTCCACACACCTTCATAACCCAATTGTTTAGACTACTTTTTATGGCTATTTGGTACAAAATGTTAACAGAACCAATATTATAAAACTGTAGTGTTTTTATATACAGTACAATCACAGCTTAGTTCAGTAGCTTTCACCATTCATTTTTCCTCAAGGGATGAGCTGCAGGTATAACTCCATAGAACATGCACTTGTGTCTTTAGACCTAGGGGAAAAAAGAAAAAAAATAGTTTTGTGGTATACAACTATAAAATAGTACAACACTTTTTTGTTGTGAGGAATATCTTTAAAACATAAAAGGAATTTCTTCCGCACCCTCTCATAAGTGTATTTAGAAATTGATATTGCCATATAAGGTCTGTGTCTTCTATTTGCCAAATAAAAGCTGGCAATCAAGCCTACTTTTGAAGATACTCAAGCCCCAAGTAGAAATACAGGCAGGAAACTGAGTTAGCTTAAAAAAGCAGAACGAGACAAAAATATGCTCAGTAGGGGGACAATAAAAGCAGTAAGATTAGAAGAATATCAAGAAATAAAGCAAAGTATTTTAAAAGCTGTCAACTAGATGTCAGATAGCTCTGCTCTCCAGATATGTAAAATCTTTCCATAAAATAGTGCATTGCTGGTCCAGGTGCTATAGCATTCAAGACATATCTCCTTAAATTTGAATGAGGAAAGTTATCTGTAGCTCCAGGTTTGAAAAAAGCAGACAGATATATTTATTTATAGTCTTACAGAGTACTTATCTCCTTAGCAGCTAAGAATGTTGCAAACACAATGGGGTTGTTAAGTTCTGAGATACAGCTACAGAACTGAAGAGAGGAAGCACGGGAATTCAGAACACCAGACTAATTCTTTTCACTTGACCTGTTTGCCTAAGAGGCTATGCCCACCCCTCAGTCAAACAAAGGAAAAACTATTTGGAACAACCTCTCCAGTACACAAAGATAAACTGTCAAGGAGCTATCAGGAAACGCTTACTTCTCTATGAAATAATCCACCAAAAAGAGTCTTGTTGTTTGAGGCAATCCTCACAATCTTCAGAAGCTGTAAAATGAGTAATGTCTACATTTTCAGGAAGGACTAACCAACATAACCTCTCATAGGATTCAGGAACTGGAACTGTGATAACAGGCACTTCCTCTCATTTCTAGTTCTCCACACGATGTTCCTCTGCCCCATGTACTGACTTAAGGGGAAAGCCCTTTCGTTGTTGAACACTTCACACTGGTATTGTGCGCAATTAATATATTTACCTATTGTTAGCCCTTCCATTTCTTTTGGAAAAGGAGCATCCATGTACTTTTTATGCAAGCCATTACCACTATTCAAAAGAACTAATGCTGCTACACCAGTATTTGGTTCACTTCCTAAGAGAGGAGGAGTTTGTATTTTCAGCTGTGCTGGTTCAGACTTTCATAACCTCTCATCATGCTGTGCAAGCAACCTTTGATGTTATGAGTACATAATGCAACATTTAAGTAACAATTAGTTCAAAAGGTTTGTTTACCGTTTCTTGAAGTAAATGATCAAGTCTTCTTGTCACTTGGTCGAAAGTGTGCATTACCAATGAAACTTTCATAACTTCGCTTTTGTAGCACGCTGCTAGATAAGTGTTGGTATGACACTGATCTCTTTCCTGACAAAAATAAATTTAGAGGAGTTAGAATTATTTCCTGTTAATCTAATTGGTCAGACATTCAGTTGTGAGCAGGTCTATGTTAGCATCCAGAATCCCAGAATACCACAGAGAAATGACAAATATTAATTCAACAACTTTGTTTTAAGCTGTATACACATGATGTCCATCTCTCCAGATTTTGCTCATTTGCAAGAAAGAAATATCTTTGCTTATCTCATCATACGGCAGGCTTCATTTTAAGAAGCTTTAAGTGCTGCAGTACATTCTATAACACAATGCCTACATATCCAGTTTCTGCATGTTTGAAAACTGAATTTTTGAATGTAAGTATTCGAGAGGAAAAACAGGTATACTACATTATTGCCATCATAGATTATATGGCAATAAGAGTGTTAATATACATTTACTTGAAGACCTTTGTTAAGCAATTTTCAGTCTAGTATACAGGTAATTTCATGTTTATCTGAGACCATTAATTCAGATTTATATATGTGAAATCAATGCCTGTTCCATATTAAGTCTTATTAGTTTAAGGAAGCAGTCAAAAACACTTCATAAAATTAAGGTAAAAAGTCAAGAATCATTACTCCCACAGGATACAAAAAGCCCAACTGCCATCCATATTCCATGAAAGCTTTAAACGCAGCATTGAAAAAAACCTAGCAAGCTTTAATTAAATTAAAATGGCAAAGCTAAATTAATATTTCAACAGAATCTACAAAGCCATTGGAGCGTGTCATGAGCAATTGTCTTTAATTTGCAGCCTCTCCCAGATCAATCAGCCAACAGGTTATCCTTGATAGTATGTTGCTATTGCAAAGGCAACTAATTTGAAAATAACACAAACTGAGTGGTTTCAGAATGTTTCTGTCTCTTCAGGGCAACACAGAATGGCAGAGCTTACAAGCAATAACGGAAGGCATCATGCTTTAATCAAGGTTGCCAAGTGGAACATATTCTCATGACAACTTGATCCAGCATTTAACATGCGACATAACATGTTCATAGGACCTAAATAATGTTGCCACAAGGCACACAGACCCTTAAAAAAGGTTTTGACATCATGTTTCATAATATCACCGGAGTTCAATAAAAAAACTACAGAAACCTGCAGGTCTACACCTGCAGTACTTTGCATATGATATCTTACAAAATACACCTCTGAGGAGTTGCAACTCTTAAACAAACAGTTGTACTTCAGCTTTTTAACAAAAAAATAATTTGCAGAAACTTTCATCTTCACTGTCTCCACCCACATTAAAACTCAAATACTGAGAAGTTTGCCTGTCTGCTACCCTCCACCCTCTCAGACAACTATCAAGATTTGGGTTGGGTACTTCTGAGCAGAATAGTTGGAAAACTAGGCAATTAGCCTTAAAAGCCTACATTTCATTGCACAGGGCTTTTATTGAAGTTGCTAAGAAAACCCACAGAGGGGGTCTTGTTTCACAAGTCTTTCCGATGTAGGTAACAGCCATAAAAAGTTGCTTTTCTTGCCCTGAGCCAGCACTGTGTAACAAACAATGAAATATTTATTTCCATGACAACAATATTGTCAAACTAGTTGCAGCCATACTTTTGAGAGAGCTCTAAATAACAAGAAACAGTAGAAAGTTCTTGACTACAGGCTACTGTCTCCAGGCTTGTACCAAAGAAGAGGAAGAAAAGCCTACCGCAGATTTTTCTGGTAGACAGGTGGAGCTTTCAGAAGAAGAACAAGGTGGATTCCAATGAAGTCATTGTTTAAAAATAGTCTTGCATCAACTGCTACTTCAGTAGGCTAACCTCACTAAGACTACTGTAAAAATAAGAGAATTTCCCTATCCCCAATGTACAGTAATGCTGGAAAGGAGCAAGACACTGCCCACCATCTAGTCCTTGGGATACAGACTACTCTTGTCTAGCTGGTTGAAGCTACAAGACTTTTTAACCTTCCCCTTCCTGTTTTCATGAAAATTTATAGGGTTTTATACAACATCAAGAACATTCCCTCAAAATCCTGAATGTTCTATCTGCTCAACAGATAGCAACGTCATGAAGCAGAAGTCCTTGGCCAGTGCAAATTAACATAGTTTAGTCCTTAAGGACTGTCATGTCCTCCACCAAATGTTGAGATCACACATTAAGCTCTCAGCTGCTATCAACCATTAATTAAAAAAAAAAAAGTGTTGCAAAGAGCTGTAAATTCTACAACTGCATGAATGACTTCTGTGCTCAGAAAAAATCCTGTATGTATTTCATTCTCTCAGACCGCTAGGAATCAAAAGACAGCAACAACATTTGTCCTTCTGCCTGTCCCTCTGCATTCTATGCATAACCTAGTGCCCATTTTACACTCCTCATAGCAACTCATGGCACAGTTCACGGTACACAGACAACGCTCTTCATGAAACTAGGAATTAACTCCATTTCACAACCACTTCAGTGAGTCAACTGTGATGCTGGCTTTTCCTTTATCCACTCCCTACCCAGAGTGGAAACAGAACTGTAACACTTTCCTTCATCCTTCCGTAACCCACTAGCAAGCCTGAATATTTATGAAGCCCACAACCTTAAAACAAGCAAACAAAAACCAGAACAGAGTGAGCGAATACCTTTTTTGCCACATAACTAAATGCAGATTTAGTATTTTGCAGTTTGCTCTGACCTAAGGTAACACACCCCTGCTTGTTGTGAACCCGGACTACTAACAGAAGAATAATCTTACTGCTTCCAGAGAATGGCAGTATTCAGAGTTTAAGAACTTAGCAGAAACTTTAAGACTACACAGGACACACACACTATTCATTTTTATAACAGGATCTTCATTTCAAAATTCAAAGTCCTATATTTATAGCTAAGTCCATACTGACCTCAGCTCAAAGTCATAAATACCATCTTCTACAAATAGTCAGACAACTGATTAAATATCACCTAGCACCTTTTAATCTTGGCCTCCTGCTAAGTTTTGAAAATGTTGACTAAGAACAAAACACAAAAAGCATGTATTTCATAAAAGTACCAAAGTTTTCCAAATACATCACAAAACATTTATCTCTGGTAGGCCCAGAATTTTCCACAAAGCATTACTACTTAGTGCAATGAGACACCATAATTAGAATAGCAGAAATATGTTGTCTTGATTTAACAAAGTATTTTGTTCCTACTAAAAACTAAACATTATAAAAACCCATTTAACAACAGAGGTATAAGATTTAAATCATAGTTTTATGATTTGTAGTACATCCTTTTCTGCAATTGAAGGGAACAATTGTCCATGACAGCTTTTTTTTTTTTTAAGAGGTTTTATTAATATTCCAGATGGTCCAAGACTTCTTATATATTAAGCAGAAAGGCTCATTCCATATCCTGGATTAGTTAGCATGTCTGGAGTGCTCTGATGAGCAAACAATACATGTTTGCTATCAGAGACCCATGGCAGGGGGGAGGAAGGAACTTTAAATCCCTCTTTAAAATTCAGACCTTCCATGCCTAATTCCCCAAGCCAGGAGTTTGCTGAACCTGGATTTTAAATTTAAAATCCAAGCATTGACTGGACTTGGTGAAATGCTAAGTACAGCTTTATTGTCTCTGTTTCAAGGTGGGTACGCACTTATTTATATTTCATTCACCTTCCTTTGTAATGGTGTAAGACATTTAACTAGGAAGGAGATACAGTACCTTCTACTGTAGAGCTGGTTACTTGGCCATTGCTAGATCCACAAGAACTGTAAAGTGATCCAGAGCTGTATGGCTCATAAGGTTTGAGAACAGTCAATACATTAGGAGGATCAACATCATCTGAATTCAGAAGCCCTTGTTTGGTTGGCAAAACAGAGGATGCAGGTTTGGTGCGAGAACATTCCTGAGGTAGCAGATTTGCATATCTGTTTGCAACACGAAATCTGCTCATTTCGTATCTTCTGTAATTAGCCATTGGAGAGTCAATATGTTCAACAGCTAACAGATTAGGTTTCATTCGTTTAGAAGAAGTTTCACCATAGTCTACATTTACATTGCTCACAGATTTACTACAAAGATAGTCTCTTCCTCGATGACAAGACCAGGCAGATTCGTTTAGGTGAGAGTCGAGAGCCCCATTCATACTGCTGCTTACTAGACCAGATTGAGACACTGGGACACTTAGAGCTTTTACTTTAGATTCAGATCTTTTTACTCTGTCCAATACTGGAGAGATACTGGAACTGGAGTGCATTTCTTGCTGAGGTTGTCTATAGTTATTTGCCTGAGCTCCAATATTACTTTGCTGTTTATGAAACTTGAGGTTACTTGGGGCTGTGCTGCTTGAGTCAGTCACTGAAAAGAGAGGGACTTTGTTCTGTGGAGGGTGACATTGTTTAGCTTTCCCCGTTTGCAACAGTTTTTGCTGTGTAGATGGGGAAGCCTTACTTTTATTAGAATTAAAAGACAGAGGAAGCACATCTTTACCAAGCAGAGCTGGAGGGCATCCAGTGCGTCTGGCTTTAGCTAGAGCCTTGCTTCTACAGCCATTTTTGTTAACGGTGTCAGGATTGTATTTGTGCATCAGCCTCTGGTGCATCATTAGGACTTCCGGGTAAAATGTTCTGTAAGTACAAAATGGACAGGTGCTGGGTGCTAGTAGGCCTCTAGTTGAAACCACTGAACATTCTTGTGAAGACCCAATAGATAAGTTCAAAGGCTTTTCTTGAGAGTCCACCATAGGTTTGTGTTTGTAGTTTTCAGTGCACTCTCGCACATCATTCACATTTTTTCCATCCTTTAAAGCACAAACATACTGGACGTCATCTCCCTCTGATGCCACAGAAGCCTCTCTCTCTCTTTTATGAGGAACATTGGGCTGAGCTTCTTTTGTTTCCTTCTCAGCCTTTAGTTTTTCCGGGTAAGGAGTGGACACATTCTCGTGTATTTTATTTGAATTGTTACAAACGGAACCTTTGTTCAATTCCCTAGAATTATTTTTCATTTTTAAAAGGACTGTGCTGCCTATTGCATTGTTCAAGGACAGAACTTCCTTTTGCTGCTTGGTAGGTGGGCAGCCCTCAGCATCTTTGGCACAATGAAAAAGCCTCTTCGAATTTTTGGTTTCTTGAGCACCATCAGCAGCCAGCAAGAGCTCCGTCTCCTGACTGTGTAATGAAACTTTGCTGTCACTTTTCACGTCTGCTGCACTATCAGCTTGCTTGTCCTTGTGATGCCTCTCTAAATGATACCTCAGTGAAGTTTTCTGTGCTGCTGCGTACTCACAGAATTCACATTTGTACGGTTTTTCACCTGAAACACAGTTTTATCAGTAAATAAGTTTTGATACAATTTGATTTGAAGTCTTGAATACAATTAAAGACAAGGGAATAATGTAGACTGCAAAACAGTAAAATAGATTTTCCTTTCCCCTTCCACATACTCATAATTCTCAAACTCATCTAAATCATTTAAACAACTACATCTTACTGCTTTTACTAGCTACAGTGACATCTTCTGGCTACGATGAAGATATTTTCCACACGTTGGCTATGTACGGAGATGGTAGCTGACAATATGTTTGGCAGAGATAAGCAAGAAGTATAGCTGTGGGTCAACTCCAACAATTTGTAGCCCTTGATCATACCACAAGTATGCTATTCAACAAGACAAACAGTTCACCTATAAATAGAGCTGTTTCAAAAGAAACAGGGACATACATTAACAGAAGTAGAAAGAGTTTGCCTGGCTATGGAAAACAAAGTTGAACTGAAAAATAGACACAGCTTTTCCCCAGGTAGCAGCAACTGGCAGACAATCAACTTAGTACTTGGGAAATGTTTTGTTGTTTTTTTTTTTTAAAAACAAAACACAAAACCAAAAACAAAAACAAAACCCACTAACTTTTTGCTAGACTGCTAAAAGCAGAAAGAATTAAAGTTTCAAAATATATTGTATTCTTAACAGTACTTAATGTAATTAGCCCTATTCAAAAAGATTTACACTTGCGTAAATAATTAACACCTTCTAAGAAATTTCAATTGGATTTTTTTTTTGCATTAGAGAAGACTTTGTTCTTAATATCAGTAATTTTGAAGGCAACTTCTGTTTTTCTTAAGCGAAACCACACATCCATCCAACTAGATTCAGCAGACTTCCTTCCCCTCCCACAAAGGTGAAGCCCATTTACCTGTATGAGTTCTGAGATGAATATTGAGGTAATAATTTGAGCGAAAATACTTTCCACAATAGCTGCATTCTCTGGAGGCTCCAAGGTTTTTAACTTTTGCTCTTTCCAAACCATCTTCATTTTTATCTTTGGGAGAAAATATAGCTATATTATGAAGAGCAAATGCAAATTTGGAGTCTCATTTAAAACTATAAGTAACTATCTTAACTGCCTTTAAGGAAAAACACAGAATGATGAACTGTTGTCGACTCCTACAGTCTACAAGCATCTTTTGTTCTGTACTGCTGCACACTTAGCAATCAAAGAGCAAAAGAGTTAAATAAGTTTCTGTCTGTGTCACGTAACACTGTGGTTAGTGGCTGTAACGAAGAAGCCCCAGAGAACAAACAAGATGCAAAACTAAGTCTCAAAGAAGTTTAAAAAAAAATTATCTTTACTGACCTATAGGAACTTGATGGAGAATGGCCCATCTCAAAAATTCATACAGGTTATAAACTGTATTCTTTTATTAAAGGCCGTGCTTGAATTAGTAAGTGTGAGCATGATGATTCAGACTGTAAACCTGCTCTGCGCACCATGGCAAAACACAGGAAGGTGTTTTGGGGAAGGAAGGCAGCAAGGAAGATGGGTTTTCTTATTAATTGTAATAACATTATTATTATTTCTGTGCTAATCAATGGAGTGTTGTGCCTGTATAATAACATCCTTAGATTTAATGAGTAATCTTCTTTCACTAGAAGCATTAATGCTTAAGCTTTGACAAATATGGGAGTAGGAAAGTCACAGGGGTGGCTATTCTGTGAAACGTATTCAAGGAACAAATTCACAGATTAAAAACTGGTTCCACTCAAGTGTAAGCAGCAGTAGTTACCACTGGAGGGCGGCAAGTACAGCATAATGACTAACCAGAAAGGGGAGAAAGCTTACACACAATACACTATTCAAATCAACACGATTTCTTTGGCAGGTTGAACTGAAAAAACATCAAGACAACTTCTGTAAAATACCCGGGTCAAAACTGACTAGAAAGCTACAGTAGGAAGAGAAGGAAGGAGTCGTTTTGCTTGACTAAGATGTTAGATACATAACAGATAGCTTTAAACAGTTCTCTGAAGTTCCTACATGTTGGAAAGTTTCTATACTGGAAATGCCAAGTATGGCTAAACTATGGCTAAGACAAGCCATAGCTGTTTTAAACAAACAGATAATGTCTCAATAAGCATGACTCAGCATCTCACAATGAAAGCTGTTGTAGTTTAGGATAAGACACTGAGAAACAAAACAAGCAAGTTAACATTAGGTAATAATTCCATTCCTTTGTTACTGGAGGCAAAATAAAGGGCTGCACATTACCAGAAATGGAAAAGTCAGTCGCGTGTGCCAGGACATTCTGTACGTTGTGTCTTTTCTTGAGATTATGCAAGTGTCTGTTCTTTAAATTCAGACTCAAAGCATGTCACACACAAGAATGCTAGATTAGCTAGAAGACTTTTCGCTATTCCTTTTTGTCCCAAGACATGCAATCTTTTTCAGTTAAGGAATCATTCATATCACTTGTTTTTTTAAGACACAGTGAGATGCAGAATTAATCCTGGGTAACATACAGATTGAGCCCACCTACTCTGTCAAACAGAACTGTTAGCAACCCTTCAAGGAAGAGGAGTTAAATATATACATCTCTTACATACGTGATGTCCACATATTAATAGCCTGCGTGCATGTCCTTACGCAACTAATTTAAAATTGCTGGTTCTGACATTTAGGCTTTCAAGTTACCTACCGTTCAAGAGAAACATACAACCTGCAGTTTGATAGAAAAAGTTTGGAATTATTCTTTACTTCTCAGGATCTTAACAACTGCTGGTATTGAGGACTAGATATTTTCTGCCCTTTCTTACAGGAAAAAAGTGAAACTGCAATGATTTCTTCAGAAATACTATTTGTAAAAACATGTGCTGAACAAGAAGGTATATGCCACACTCAAAAGCATCCAGTAAAACTAAGAATCTTGCTATTGCGGGGGGGGGGCGGAGAAAAAGAAGGGGTAAGTAAACAGTGACATTTCCTAGACTGATTGTTATTAAAACTATTTGAATTATTCCAGTAACCCAAATCACAACTGCAAGAAGGCCTAACACAACTTCAAAAAAAAAAAAAATCTCAAAATGGCAATGTCAGAGCCTTTCTTTCCCTCTCATTTTTCTCTTTTCCCTTTCCCCCAACATAATACTTCATATCTCTGGGCCAAGTTCTGAAAAGATAACCAGAAGGCAAGATGCATTCTTTGGCTCTAAAGAGTTCCTAAACACTACAGTAACAGCTATTTCGAACTTACGCGCTCAAAATGCTACTCACCTAAATGAAGTGTTTCTGAAAGCCCATCTTCAGATCCATCTTCAGAGCCTCCTTCTATTCGTTCTCCTGCTCCATTTTCATCCAGGCTTGCAATTATATCACCACAGTACGTCCTTGAAGCAGCTGAAGTCTCTCCATCAGGCCGCCTGTCTCTCTTATGTACTCTGGAATGAAGGACTAGCTGGTGGTATGTTCTGAAGGCTTTACCACACTCTGAACAGTGTGTTGGTTTCTCTTTGTTCTGGGACAATTTAGAATCCATCTCGATAGAAGGCACTTCACCACCAGGATGTTTCAATTTGTCTTGGGATAAGTTACCATTCCCTGTATAACTGCTGTTTTTATTTACCTTTGACTTCCCTGTAGTTTCAGTCTGGCTACCTTTATTCGCATTCCAAATTTCACCAAGTTCTTCTTTATCAGAAGATGAATCATCATTGTCTGTACTTCCTTCTTGCCCTGGTTCTTTAATTTGGCCATGGCCAACAGCAACTTTACCTTTGGTAGCCAGCTGCCATGCCTGATATGTGTTGAAAGGATCTAGTTCAGCTATCCATTTCACAGGTTTTTGTGATTTGTCATTTTCTGGAACCAAGTTTGGTCTTAAGTTCAAGAATCGCAAAAATTCCTCTCTTTGAGACGTTTCTTCTGCATTAGGTTCACCAGTCACTTGGGGGCTTTCACCACTGGGTACTGATTCTTTGGTGTGCACTTTACTGTGCTCAATTAGAGTCTCTTTATTGAGAAATAGGAAACCACAAACCATACAAATTTTGTAAGGTGACGTTACATTTTCAGTTACATGCTCCTGCACCACCTCATTTATTGTTATGGGGCTTTCAGAACCTTGTTGGTGCTTGTTTCTAGAACCAGGCTTTCCAGTATGCGTTCTCATGTGATTTTTGAGAAACCACGGCTCTTTAAATCTTCTTCCACATACATTACACCAATACGTGAAAGAATCTTTATGCTTTTTCATGTGTGCCTCAACGTCAAAAGCCTCATCAAATGTTTGTCCGCAAACTTCACAACTAAGTTCTTCACTGTCCTTTTCATTGTTTGGTGAAGGCAAATTTGTTCTTACTTGACATTTATCTAGAGGACTAAGATACTCTGCTTCAACACGCAGGACAGCTGGTTCACAAAGAGTGGGCCTATGCTGAGTTAAAACATGCTTACCAAGTTCTTCAGGATGTTTAAAAGTCTCATCACAAAACATGCAGTCCAGAGGCATGCATCCCTCAGCTTGCATGAGAAACTTTTCTTGCAAGCTTTTGTAAGAAATTGTGTTTGTTCCTTTTATTGTCATTGAGGCATCATTATTCTCCATCTGTGCACCAACGGTACTGGCTATTCCATCCGGTCCATCCATGTATGCCAAGAGAGGCTGAGTTGGCATGTTTCCTACGTTCTGTTCCCTATTACGTGTTTTAATGTAAGGTTTCAGTTCTTTGGGGATGCTCACTGATCACAATAAGGACACTTGTAAAGTTCTCCAACATGTGCTTACAAGTCTGCTAAGCTAAAAGACCTCTGCCAGGAAAAAGATTTTTTCCACAAGCAAAGAATTATTTTGCTTTAATTTTTATCTGTGTTCACACATCACTGAAAGCATATCCATCGGTTCTCTCAGTGATGGAATGAGGTTTTTTCAAACTATTTCTTCTGATTTTTCAAGTCGGTAGAAACACTCAGTTGCACTTAGTTTTTTTGTACAAACATTTCAAATAGTTGCATTGGGCAAAATACACTCAAGGACAAGTTCAGTGCCACAAAGAATTCCAGCACCTAGAGAAGAAAGAAAATAGTCAGACTTTTCAAAATAAAAGGAAGTTATTGTCTCTCAAATAATGACAGCATTAGGGCTGCAGAATTATTGAATGCTCTTGAACACAGAATGCTTAATAAACAGTCAATGAGGGACAGCTAGAAGACACTCTGGTCACTTTTCTACCCACCGCAGTTGAAATAGTATAGTCTTGAACATCCCTGTATTCCATTAGCTGGGGTTCTGTATTAAGATTGCTACATAAAAGCAATACTTTGTCTACTATCTATTCTAAACCTACTCTTATCCAGTTACATAAAGCTGCTGAAACTGTATTTCAATACATAAATTACGGAATTCATAACAAATAAATGCAGCAAGCCAAAGTAACCTTTCCTTGAACCTGTGAAACCAGTGTTTAGAGGCACAGTAAAACTTTGTTTGTTCTCTAAAGGCTGTTGAGCAAAAGACTTTTTTCTTCCCCCAAGACTAGACAGCTTGGAATTAACTTTCATAGTTCTTGTACACAGTAAGCGTCAGCACATATCTTTGTATTAAGTACTCAAAGCTTTTACGATCATTAACAGATTTACAATCTCTGTGACAATTTTGGGCTGGCACAATTAGATCATCTCAAAGTTTGAAATAAGCTAATGATACTGTTTCTTGAACAGGAATTTAGTATTTAAATCATCCAAGAGGCCAACTATTACACTTAAAAAGGAAACTCTTCTAATTTCAAATTGCATGCAACAAAAAATGTTTTATTGATTATACTCAAAAGGGAAGGTTTAAGATTCCACGGGATTAAAAAGGGTTATAATATAGTTAACCACAACTCCAATTTAAATCTCTAAGTCTGTAAGAGTTATAATGTCTGCTAGCAGCAATTAATGGCCACCACTCTTTGGGCTGTCCAATTATAGTATTGTGGAGCTCAGGACTCTGCTTCATCAAGTTTTTGGATACAGGAAACAGGACCGTATAAATTGAAGAGGAATCATTCTGCAATGAGGCACGTTTCCAAACACATGAATATCAAATGAAAATAAAGCATTCAAAATTTTGACTCAAACTTCAAACTTTCGCAAATTATTTCATAAAAGACAGCTGGCCAGTGATTCACATTACTTGAATTAATATGTCTCAAAACACAATATGCTCTATAGCTCTTATAGCAGAAGACAGTATGGGCAAAGTAGGGTTTTAAAATTCATCTCAACTTCCACCTCTGTCTTGCTTTTATTTGGAATTTTGTTTCATTTTAGCCAAAGAAAGGGTAACAATTCAAACACAACCCCGTAATAGTTCAGGCTACAGAGATTTCCATGACAAGTAGTTGTAGCAGGTAAAGATTTGGCTATCTACACAGCTGAGGTTACCTTCTCCAGCCTTTTCTGATCAGCCGTGCCAGTCAGACAGAAAAAGGTGGTCTTAAGCCATTAAATCTTAAACCATTTCAGTAGAAATCAGCCACCAGAACTTGAACTGTTTATGCAGTTCAGTGGCCCAAACATGTTTGCAGATAACGCTCCTGTAAGGCCACCTGCTGGCAGAACCAGTATGTCCAACAGCCACGGGAAGTCAATGTTCAGGACCTTTAACCAGGAACTATCTCTATCTACAGACCCATGGTTTGATATGATGCCTTCAACTATATCGGATACCTTTACCTACCACAGAAGAGTCAAGCCCAGGCAAGATAACCACCGGGGAAAGGAAACATGACAACACCTTGCTAGGACTAATAGATCCAACATCTCAAACCACTCTATTCACTCACTGCACTACAGTCTTGCCCTGAGAATACTCTTTGGTTTTAACTTGAAGAGTTAGCAGCTCCTTTTCCACCATCATGCAGACAACATGCAGAGCCTAATGAAGATAGGTAAAAAAACCCACCAGAATGCCAATACAGAATAAAATTCTTGTTGCCAGTTGCTTGTCTTCCATTTTTTTCTGTTTCTCCAGAGCTTAGCATCTTCATTGTCCAGTCCTCTAATCCAGGTCTAGACAATGATCAAATCTACCATCAAGAAGTTTCTAGCTTTTTTTAAACCCAAGTTGTTTCAGGACTGGGCCAAAGACTCATCATATGTTAAGTTAAACAAGAATAGACAGATCTTTGGGGGGTGGGAAGGGGGGGTGGTGGTAGAGAGTTTAAGAGGGAACAAGCCACTGGATGACAGGTTGATAGCAACAAAATGTGGATTTTCTGCAGCCAAAGTCTCTTTTCTAACTATGCCCTTTATCCCCATTTTCAGTTTTATCACTGCCATGATTAACACTTCCTCTGTGCATAACGACTCAAAAATGTTTTGTAACAGGCAGGTTCAGCCTATGGTGCGACACTTCTGAACTGCTTCTATTGCTGCCTTTGCTTTTGCCTTTCTACTTCCCAGTTTTGACTTTCTGGCTTTCACTCACCCCCTATAGGCAGGTGGAGAAGCTGTAACAAAAGTTTGAAGCTGAAGTATTCAAAAAGCTTTCCCTTTTGTAAAACATAAGGAAAAACATATCAAAGTGTGCTGGTTCACATGTTTTACTTCATGTTTCAACTTGCCATTTTGTTCTATTTCTACTGTAGTTTTAAGAGGTATTTTTTACACAACAGGTTAACATGCTGCGGCAAAGTTCATGTGCATAAATGGTGACTATCTGCCTGAAAGTAATTTATTTGCAAACCAAAAATGAACAGCAACTTTGAAAGACTCCTGAATACCAATAATGAATATCCAGGCAAGATAAAAAATTGAACAAACTTAAGAGTTTAATGCATTTACGTTCAGAGCCCCAGGTAAGTGCTCTGCAGTAATAGGTATAAGAATCATCCTACAAAAAGGCCAGAGGCATTTCTGGGGTATGAAGTCAGAGCCAAACGCCAGAGTAGCTAAAGTCCCATGTACTGAATTGCTAAGATTCATCATCAACTATTTCCTTGCTAGTGTCTACAAATACAGAAAAAGGCGATTACGCTTTATTACGCTCCCTACTTTGAGACATTACAACATATACACAATAGAGCAACAAGAATTAAGTCACAAGTCAAGAGAGAAGAGAGATGAAAACCAGCAGAAATCCACACTCAATCCCCTACCCTTCACAGGATTCTGGGATGAGGGTAGAAGAGACACCCTTTTAACAGGGACTACCACACATGGTTCTACTCAAACCTAACCTAGGATAATACAAACATTTTGTAAAAAACACATGCTTGAAGATTAGAATTTAAGGGACAGGCATAGATCAAATCTAGAGAAAGCCCTAGGTTGGTCACTTATGTGTGAAAAATCCACCTCAATCAATCAATAACATTTTCTCTGGTAAACCCTTTGAAAACAGGTCTGTTTCAATCTCATCTCATTTAAATGTATCAAAGCAGACATCACTCAACTGTCTAAAAAACTAAACCTGTCCTCACAACTGCACATATAAATACAGAACATATAACTTTAACACACGGATCATGAGAGGAGTTTAACAGGAGTTTGGATCCAAATTTTATTAGGTATCAATAGGTTTGAACAAGGCCTTTGGAGACTTCTTCCATGGCTCTTCAAAGCACTTTACACACCTCCACCAACCGCCGTTAGTTGCTGAATGCTTTTCAGACTTTCACTGTTTTTAGTAGGAGGCTCTGAACACTTTTGAAGGACTGGCCACAGCTCATCCTCTAGGCAGCATTGCAAAGCAGAGCAAGATATTCCTGTTTTAGGAATCTGAAATGCCTATTTGCAGTTCAGGCAACTATTGTTCTTGGATATACCATCATATACAGGAGATAGTACCTATAGACTGAAAAAAATTGCAGGTAGCATTTCTGAAGAAAACCAGAGATGCAACTAGACAGAATTCTACTTAAACTAAGAAGAAAAAAGATAATACTACTGGAGTCAGAAGGTGAGCTACAAAGCTCTAGTCTTATTTTTGTATCTGGTGATTACACACTTCACTCTGATTAGATATATGGCTTTTACAAGTAGGCATGATTTTATGCTCTCACTGTTTAGACAAGCTAACACATGCTGAAACTACAAACCAAGTATCTACACTAGGATTTTATCCATTATTAACAAAACCTTTCTTCCTAGTGAAGATAATATTATGCCTTGGATTTAAGGACCAAAAATGTTGATTAATTACATTCCTGTTATTCAAAACCCTGTAGGCAGCAGCAAAATTGTCAGGAGTTGCCTTAATTTTGTACTATTGCTTCCTTGGGAAAGTGGACAACCTGCAGTTTTGACAAGCACTGTAACTATTTGTGGCTGAAGGTCTGTATATTAGCTGAACAAAAAAATACAAGTACCTGGGGTTTCTTCTGTTGTCTTTCACTTTCAGAAGACGGAAGAACAGACACCAGTATCAGTCAGAGATATTGAGTAAAGGAACAGAACAAAACAGGAAATCCTTCCTTCCAATAGCTGAAAAGCGCTAATTTTTCTACAGATTAACTCAAGGTTGAAAATAAAGAATGACTATCCCTTCTCACAATAAAGTGAGTCA
Source organism: Fulmarus glacialis (assembly GCF_000690835.1). NCBI lineage: Eukaryota > Metazoa > Chordata > Aves > Procellariiformes > Procellariidae > Fulmarus > Fulmarus glacialis. The sequence continues at coordinate 9,632 of NW_009211324.1, read as the reverse complement.
AGAAATCTTGACTTCTGACTCCCCTATCCATTTGTAAATGTCAACATGCATCTCACACTGTCAAGAAATCTTGACTTCTGACTCCCCTACCCGTTTGTAAATGTCAACATGCATCTCACACCAGAGTCCAGGGCCCACATGTTCCAGCGGTTGCTGCAAATGCCTTGAGATGAATGAGCAGGTCAGGAGGAACCTGTCTTGCTCAGCACACCTAGACATTTCCTAGAGTGGCCTGCCCAGAAGTGGCAAGTTCTTCTCAACTGCAGGATGCCATCTATTGTACTTTATCCCTCTAACAGTCCAGAGCCTGAGCATTTAGCAAACTTTAGTTCACAACTGAGTCATATTTGCCTATATGGCCTTTAGTCAAATATTTCAACAGGTTTGCAGCAATATCCATTATATTTATAAACACCACAAAACATATATAAATAAAGATTGAACTGGACAGATGAGAACATCTTGTTTTCATTGCACTTGCCACACAACCTGAGAACCAAACCAAAAAGCTGTTGCATATAAATGGATTATTAAAACAGAGAAAACTTTAATTAAGTGCCTGTAGAGAAGTTTAATTTATTTTTATTAAATTACACAACCAAAGACTACATATTGCAGTCTCAAAGATTTCTTTGGGAAATGACCTATCAGTAGTAATTTTATTGCATTTCTACTTCCTGCATTTCAAAATTTCCATAAATATGTAATAAAAACTCTAGACACATCTTTCAGAGAATAGCAAAGTCCAACCATTGAATTTCACATTTTAAACACTACAGAGCACTGGGAATAAAAGTTGCATAACTAGTATCAGGAAAAACAACTACACCTTGCTAATTCTGTGCTAGCAAAACTATTGTTAAACTGTAAAAAGCAAGCGGGAACAATTACAGAAGTTAACCTAGTTGCTGCAACACTTTTCTTAAAAACAGAAGTGAGAAAACTAGAAGAGTTACAACTAAGCATATGATACTTAGTTACTTTTCTGTATACTAGAAGACATGTACTCAGACTTAACAACCTCAACAAACTGTTAGCAGATCCTTAAATTCAAGACCAGCAGCAAAGCTATCACTGTTTAACAGATGACCAGAGTTTCTTTCACTATCCTACTAAGGTTCCACGAGGTTTCAAGTTCTATATAATCCAGTGCCGGCAAAGAATGAAAAACCCATACTCAAAAACCCACCAGAGAGCCAGCTGCTGCTTATTAAGTACCTTAATTATTACTGTGTCTATTTGACTTGAGAAACTTTCATGTAACTCTCAATTCCACTTTAAAAAAAAAAAATATTCAGTTTTCCTCATGTTTCAAGAAGTTCCAGGATATTACAAGTCATTTTACATGAAACATTTTCTCTTGGTATGTTTATACCTCAGAACAGGTTGCTAATGAAATAGATTTTATACTGCTGACTGCTTACTGGAAACCACAAGTTATTTAAACGCCTTTTTTATTTCAATCCAAAAGTTTTGCTTTTTCAGAATAGTTGTTCCAGTTCTATCTAATGAACATAAATAAAATGAACCAGTTAACATCACTTTTTCCTCTTTGAGACCACAAATAAAAACTACCTTATGGATATTATCTATTTTGTTTGGGCACATCTATATTCAGGTATAATATTGATCATAGGCAGAGTAGCTCATGCATAAATAAATACAACTTCAAATTCTCAAATAAAAGCCTGAGCCGAGGCTGAACTTAGCTTATTTAGAGCATCCGTGTTGGTTTGTTTTTTTTGTTTTTTTTTAATACATATATATAATTGCATAAAGTTAAGCCAGTTGCACCACACCTAGTACACACACAGGATATTAAGCAGAAACACCATCCCCAAGTAGTTGCTAACAATATTCAAGAGCTCCAAACTCTGAAGATAGTACCCATGGTGTCCCAGGTTGTGTGTGTAGTGTTTGCAGAACCCATCAGTGACAATGGATCCATTGTATGAGCAGTACTAGTGTGCTGTGGCCTTCATAGGCTCCTATGTTTAGTCAGAAAGTGAAGCAAAGTGTCATTGTGAGGTTCTAATTTATCAATTGCTCCAAAACATTAGTCAGTTTTCCAAACATCCACAGCATGAAATTTCAAGATTGTCTCTACATGTATTAGGGGTTTTATGGCAACCACATAACTTCCTTTCTCCATTTAAGAAGAAACACATACATGTCACACCTCACGCAATAAGGTGTTTTCCTCTATTAGATAGAAATGTCTTTCCTACCCCAATTTGAGGGAAGGATAGGCCCTAAATCTAGGGAAGATGACACTATTTGCTGCACAGACTGTGACCTTATTTCTGAAAGAGTACAACTGCCCATCTGCCTATGACTTAAGTTAAAACGCTCAAAAGCTGTAAAAGCACAGATAAAACATTATTTTGCAGAATAGCAGAAGAGACAGCTTTTCTTCATAACACTACATGAAGCCAGTAACTTGCTCTTCATTACTGTGCGTTCTATTGCTTTCTAGGGAAGGGAAGAGCTACTCCCTTCTATCTTTGAACAGTAAATCATTTTAACACAACTTGCCAGTGTATTTCTTTGTTAACGGAGGAGCACGTGAGTACACCTAACATTGTTTCTCATCCACACATGTTTTTATACCAAGTGTTCAAGTACAAACATGTTTTTAAATAAAGTTTGTTAACAGTTCAGTCTGATAAAGAACTAACATGAGTACCTTTAAAGGAAATGGAGATTTAGGGGGAGGAAGGGGAGGAAGAGAGGTGTTTGTTTCAGTTGCAGGAAAGATCAAAACGAAAACGTTCAGGTTGAAAAGAGAACATAAAAGATGACCCCAAATTGGAATTTCCACTCCCTAAGTCTGCAAACTTAAGTCCCCTTGTTAGTCTTCATCCTTCAGGCTTGAAGTTTTCAAAGTTATCCTGAGCTTAAACTCTTAGAGGGGTTTTTCATGGCTTATCTTTTTACCCTCTAAGAGACACCTTACTCTCTTTTCCTCAGTTACAGTCCCTTCTAACAATACTACAGAGCTTTCCAATGCAATGATACTAAGACAATTCATAAAAACAGAAGTGAAGAAATGGAGACATATACACCAGAATGCAAGAACATTATTATCCAGGCATTTCTCCACAAACACTTTAGAAAGATTTTGTACTGAAAGCTCTTTTGTAGTCAGATAAGACTTGCATGTGTGTCTGTCATTTTCCCCCTGAAGTCTAGCAAACAGGATTTTAATCACCAGTGGAAAATAACTAGTAGTTAATAGCGAACAATATTAGGAAAACTCCCTCCCCCATTTCAGACATCTATACTAATAGAAACAAAGGATATCCTTTCTCTAAAAAACCTTTTCCTGTGGAGTCCCTTTTTCTTTAAGGCTATATGTCTAACTGTTTTGGCAGAGGATGGATGAGCTGAATGTGTCTCCTCAGTGAACTGAATGCCTCTTCTATCAAAAGATGTAATTATTCCTTTTAAAGCAGAGAACATATAAGCTTGCATCATTTTGCGCATGTTTTTCCTCCACTGAGCAAGAGCAAATATAAAAGAGACTAATTCTTGGCATTAAAGGAGGAAGTGCTACAAATAAGTATTGACTTTTAAAGTTCAGAAGGACTGCTCTAACAGCCAGATTTTTTCCCCTTTTTTCCCCTCTGATTAGGAGAGAATTTCTCAGGAACCACAAAACCAAAATGTACTTTAGACAATATGAAGCGGCCAACACCTGTTGTAGAAAGGCTGAAAGACACAAGAGCAATCCTATTTTAAATAAGTCTGGGACACATTTCACCACTGCTATAAGATGATGCAACTCCATTAAATCAAGAAGTTACATGCACTTAAACTGGCAATGACCCCTTACCTTACAAAACAGTTTATTGTTCTCTCCACAGCAGGTAAAGACTCTCTTGGTGGAGTGAGTGATACATTTTTATTGTTGAGTCAGTCTCACCTTACATAGACTGCCTCATATGTTTAGTCTTGGTTTTTGTCTGAAAGGAGATATTTTCAGAGACCTTAAAAGCAAATTTGACTTTTTTACTTCTTGGCAGAAATATGTTAGGTCTCTCCAGCAGCCACAACTACAAAGAAGTGGTAAATTCAGAGTTTACCAAATTAGACTTAATTCCTTATTACTCAAGAGCCAGGACACCCTTTGTAGCAATTATAGGCAAGTTGCATCCCTTTGGGCAGCATAGGTGAAATAACAGGAAAAGAGATTCTCTTACCATTCCTGAATTTGAAAGAAGTAGTCACTTCCAAAGAGTTCACTTTGCTAAGGTCATTAATTTTCCCTAGTGCTCTCACCTGATTTCAACTCTGAATCTAACTCTTACCCAACACAGCTCAAACGCCTGTAACTTGGAAGAAAAAGCAGCAACTTCTTATCCCTCCCCTCTGCAGAACACAGACTTTGAAGTTGTAACATACCCACAATTATGTATTTGCAAAAATCAGTCTTGAAAGATGGAGAAAGGCACACAGTCCAAGGGAAAGACATTTACTTCTACTTAAGTCATCCCCTGGACTAGCATCTGAAGATATCAAAATAGAAAAGTGCTAGAAATAGACACTTCAAATAGCTGCCTCCTTTCTTCCATGCAGGTGGGAGATCTTCCAGAGACCCACATAAACTGATGGAGACTAAACCTTTTTAATTGCCTAGCATTACATTACCTCACACCAGTGGACTGGAGGGATGTATGTGATAATGTAGTCCAACATACTGGGCTTCTAAACTGTCGTAGAAAGTAGAGTTAGCATCCACAACAAACTGACCTTTCAAACAGGCAGTAGTTTCACATACAAATTTTACTACCATAAGAAAAAAAAAAAAAAAAAAGACTAGAAACAAACATTAAAGCTACACAGAAATTGTGGCTTCTCCAGACTATCTTTACATCCGTTTTCCTTACAACATACTAAACATCATAGTCTTTGGAGTGCATCTAATTTGCTTCTTCCTACCTGTGTAACAAAAGAAAGAGAGGCTGACATAACCCCAAGGATTTCACCCAACCAGTTCTCAACTATCATTATAAAGTGTAAGCACAATACAAGAGCCTTTAATTTCCCTTATGTAGTTTATGTCAGAGGTAAACTGTGCTCACTTTATTACACTGAAAAATGCAAGTGTACCCATTGCGCATAAACAAACTCAGACTTTGATACTTTTAGTTACATAAAATCTTTAGCACATAGAAAATCACTATCCAGTCAATTATTCACTTATACTTGGATGGGTTTCTGCTCAAATCTTTAAGTCACGCTGATCTACATGTATTTTCCTGCATATTCTAACCACATTTCCTCTTGTACTTTCTTTTGAAATCCTCAAGGCAGTCTGATAACTAATTCCATCTTCTGCAATGAACTCAAAGACATTGTATTTCGAAACAAGCGTGTCACCTATATTTTTGATTTATAACTCATTTTTTCCCAGCATGTACATTGTTTTACTTTGAAATTGAAAGTCTGTTCTTATACCACTTAACTTGCTGCCCCCCTTAAAAAAAAAAAAAAATTGAGGAAGAATCAAAAGAGCTAGATTTATGATAAGCTGTAAACTATGCTGACCAAAGTCACATGATTATAACAGTAGAAGTTTTAGTATTTTTTTCCCCACTGCCATACACCCAGGTTTGGCATAAACAAGTTTTCATCAGCAACAAAACAAGGTTATTTGGGAATTTCACTGAAAAAAGTTGATTTCTAAAAGCAAATCGTTTTGAGAGTAGCTTTCTGTTTGGAGGTGGTACACAAAACCTAGGTAAGTTTAGGCTGGAAAACTGTGTTTAGTTTTTTTAATCCTAAAATACAACACATACTGAGAATATTGAGAATCTTACATGGCTTGGTCATATCCTTTTCCTTACTTTTGTATTCAGTTGCAAATCTCTTGTGGAATGAGTCACATCTCTCTAAAAGCATGCATACAGTAGTCAGCAGAATCCCCTGATCGTATTAATGCACCAGAAAGAAAAACTTTTTTGTTACTGAAGTCACCTTAAAAAAGGGGGTCAAGGGTCATCAGAAATGACCCAAAGTCCATTAAAAGTAAATAGCAGTTTTAAATTATTGTAGTTATAAGATGTGGAAAAGAGTATCTGATTGGAACGCTGATGTTCTAAATCAAGAGTCTCAAAAATAAGAGGGCTGAACTGGCAAATGGCAGCCCTGCTGTAACTGAAATGCACTGTCTTGCTATATTTAAAGACAATACCTCAACAGTTAAGTATTAGAACATTTTAAGTGAGATAAATAAGCATAAGACACAGGCAAATATCCTTGGTTATTTAATCATCCTGAAAGCAGTGTGGAAGTGTGAGGGTGAGTTCAAAGGTCAAACTCTTCTTTCAGCTTCTCGCAAAGAAAAGAAAGCTTAGCCCATTTTACCTTAGGGAAGGGGGGGACTGTTCTTTCCATATGCCAGCTGTAGTTACAGCATTTCATAACACAGGAAAGAGGGAGTGTATTTACATATACAGTGTATGGAATCTTTTACTAGGACAATGAATTCCAAATCAAGATTCAGGTTAGAAAAGGCTGGGACAACAAAAAGTCCCAAAGAACAAAGGGAAGTTAAAATTTACTTAACATTTCCCCAGAGCTTCTTAATTACAAACTCTTAGATTTTTGTAACTAAAAGTTTATTGTAATCATCGTTTTGAAAGTCTAGGTGAAACCCACAGTTCCCCTTTAAAATTACTTCTCGCTGATCACAGTAATAACTTAGCACTTTGTTCATATAAAATATTATATTAATCTATCAACATAGTTCTAAATGAAAATATAGTTCTAAGGAGAAGAAGATACATTCTGAAGATTAGACATAAGTGCTCAAAAAGGAATTTTTTGAGTGTGATCAAAAAGGGGAAACCAAAATGAAGTAACCTTTTGTGTAAGACAGTCTGATAAAAGGTGCTAAAGTTTATTATCTTCCTCTTTCTAGCCCCTACCCTAAATCTCGCTCTCCCCACCCCTACCAAAACAAAGCAAAAAAAAAAAAAAAAAGATTATTCACTTAAAATGAAGGAAAAAAAAAAAGAAAAAACTCTCTAATCCAAAGCCTGGAGGCCATTCTCTAAAGACTACTTAATATGAAACTTTGTTTACAAGATACAAATATAGCCTTCTTACCACATTCAAAACCAGAAAACATCCACTTATTTAAAGAAATGTTTTTTCTATTTTGATCAACAAGGACGTAGGCACCCATTTCAAATTTAAATTCGGCCCCAATAGTGCCATATGAATGTTTTAAATCCATATATGATATGCACTGCTTAAGAACGTTTAAACAAAGGAAGTAGGAAAAGCCTCAAAATATACAGCAAAACTTAAGGGCTTCAATTTTAAAATATATACTGACTGCAGCATGGCAAAGTTATTCTCTTATGCTTACAGCCAGTCTTCAGAAAGAATAAGTGCAGTCAGTGTAGTAATTTGTCCCACTGGAAATTCTGTATAAAACATGTACCTAAAATAAACAAGGCTTCGCAGCAAGAATCGTCAGTTGCCATTAAGGACACACCTTAAAGTTCTTACCACACAGTAACTAAACAAGTACAAACTAGTGGTGACTGTTTGCTACTTTTGTCTGAAAAGTTAATGAGATCAATTCACTCCTCAGTATCAGATCTTAAGATAATTTTCTTAAAAATGCAAGAGACAAACAACCCCAAAACACGAATATCCAGGATTCGAGTGTCTGATGTTTTATCAGAATGCCTAAGGTTCTTGTAAACACGAATATAAATATTAACATTTAAACCTGACACCACGTAATACTAAAAGGTAAAATGCTTAACTGCTAAGAATACTAGTGCTCTGGTACTGGAAGGCAGCTGTTGTTCCCCTGCCTTTTCTTTTGTTGTGCTTAATCTCATGTCAAGTCATTCAACCAACTCCAAAGCGATGAAGACATAATTGAACAACCTTAACTAAAAACTGATCTACTGTTCTTAAATAGTTATATATACTGTTTAACGATTCAAAAAGGCTAACATATGAAAAAGAATCTATAGAATTTAAATCAGCAACTCTGGTGCATGCAGAAGAGTTGCTTGGCTGTAGGCCAAGCCAATCAATAATCACTGTAATAACCATGTTTCTAAAGTTATTTGGTTTTCATATTCATCATCCTAAAAACTTAAAGACAAAACTTGAAAACTCATACTGCTTTCAAGAACGAGCTGAGAGATACAAAATCCAAATATTTTGCACAGAATTACAATATTGCTTATTAAAAAAATAGTTA
>NW_009211324.1:0-1377 GCF_000690835.1 Fulmarus glacialis | reverse complement strand
TTCCTGCTACAGATCTTAAAATATTGACTCAGTTACAGAACTAGTAAAGGGGAAGAAAAAAAAAAAACCACCTCCTCCACCCTTTCCCTCTTCCCTCCCCCACTGCCAAAGAATGCAGTTTATCCTACTTATTTGAAACTGTCCTTTTATATTATCCAAGGAAACGCTTAAACCTTAGTGTGAACACCACAAATAAAAGTATTAGTCGTATTCCCAAACCTTCAGTTGATAAGAGCTCCTAAGAGCAATAAAACATGGCGTTAAAGCATTTGCAAGCCATTGTCATAGCACTGTGCTCTGATACCTTTGCAGACACAAAACCAGCCCCCCCCCAACCAACAAGCATGTAAGCATTGGTCAGCAAGTCAATGCCTGCTATTCAACTTGTAGTTAGGCGTTTTATTTCTGTGTCTTCCAGATCATATCACTCCTGCATTTCAGGGCCTAATAAAATGTGAAGAATGATATGCTCCGTCTCTCTCATTGCATCTGAAACTGCGTTATTTCCCTCTCTTCTTTTTCACACATTCTTACAAAAACTTCCCTTTTCACATACTTCTATAAGAAAACATTTCACTGCATCTACTTCAGTTCCTATTTCTATTTTCGATTTTCACTAGATCCTTCTGCTACTGACTCCCCCTCAAACCCACTGGTAGAAACTGATGTAGTTTTAAAGATCTCAAGGTCATTTCAGAAATGAAAAAAAAAAAAATGTTGTTGCCTTAAAAAAAACCTTTAAACACACAAAACCCCTAAACTAAACCCTTTTCAAATTCAAACGCCTTTCATCAGCGGATCAATAACCCAACATAAAGATTTTTGTTCACCACCACTTCAAAACTATTACACTTCAATTCAAATACTTACTGGGAGTCACACAGCACTTTTTATGGGATGGCTCATTAGAGTACATACAGACCTTACTTTGGCTGCAGGTTTTCTGTGTGGGAAACAAACAAACAAAAAAAACCCCCACACCCAGAAACAGAAAGTCCAGTGGGTATCACGGAACAGGAATGAAATCCAATCTCTAGATATTCTAGAATTTTATTGTCCTCGCTTGGCAACGTCTTTTGTTGCTTAAGAAGTCAGTTGAGGCTTATTTATTTATTTTCTAAACTTCCTATTCCCCTTCCAAAAAAAAAAAAAAAAAAAAAAGAGAAACACGATGCCAAAGACATTATCAGGAAGGGTTTAGCCTTGAAGACAAAGGTAAACGAAACAAAAACTGGCAAAACGGATCAATAAACTTTTCATTAACAAGGCCCCCCCCTGCCCCCGCCTCATGAGCCACTTACTACAAATCCTTCTTCCAGGAACATCTTTGACTCACAAAGAAATAGTCTCTTCCCGCTCCACCCCCCCCACCCGGCA
>NW_009211323.1:7759-16678 GCF_000690835.1 Fulmarus glacialis | reverse complement strand
TTATTAGTTTTAAAATTTGTTTTACTTCCCCCCCCCTTCTCATCTTCTGTGAGTTGGAGTTGTTTCTCCTTCTGGAAGGTTTGCTGCCATCTTGCAGAAGTAGTCCTCTGCCGCTTGCAGATCCTGGAAACTAATTTGCACATTTGCAGTGTGAAACACAGAGATTAAAGAGCTGTTCCTCAGAGGGTTTGCAGAGGCTGTGGCTCAAGATAGGCTAGAAAGATTACATGAAAGAAACCTGCAGTGAAATTAAACTTTTTACCTCTCTGTATGTATCTATATATCTTTTATTAGAGCTTCCATGTAAATAGATAAATGTAGGGATAGCTGTAGCTTTCCTATGGAAACATGTGGTGATCCCTGAGAACTGAGACATCTTTCTTGACCACGTTAAAGCCGATCACACTGGTATCTTCATAGATTCACTGTGAACTTTTCAATGGGAATTGGCACTGTTAAGGAAGCACGGGACCAACCCCCTTGCAGAGGAATTGTTAAATTAACATAGCTATCCCCGTTAATTTTCCCTTTAACAATTTTAAAAGAAAAATATCATCTGTCTTCCTGAAGGTTATTGCTACAAAGCTTGAGTTTTAATAGTCAATTAAAGTGAAAGAACCAATCTTAGTGTTGCTGAAACTCTCATTAAATGGCAACACCTCAGCTTAGTCCTCTTTGCAGGGCAAAGTGATCTTTGCACTTGCACTTTCCTACAGCAAAGCCCAGACAAAATCTCACAATTTTATGTTCTAAAGGCAGAAAATTGTTGTGCCGTAACACTTGTTCGTGATCCTGTCTAGAGTCTGTCCTTGCCAAACACTAGAAGTGTGCCGGAGATTGGGTTTTGGCATTGCTAGGTTTTCTCAAGGAAAAATACATGGTTTGAAAGTAACGCTCCTTGCTATGAACACCTCCTTGGCCACCACGTCCACCTCCAAGTCATATCTTACCAGTTGGGCTGGTAAACTGGGCTTACCAGACCTTGGTGTGGCTGAGGCGTGTGCTGGCAGAGGAGGCTGTGCTGTGCCGTGCTGTGCCGTGCCGTGCCGTGCCGTGCCTGTTCGGGGTCGCAAGGCTCCCACCACCCCGGCTCCTGGGCACGTGCCCCCAGCTCCTGCTCCCAACCTGATCCTAGTGCCATCGAATGAAGACTTTTTGCAGCTTACTCAGGAGAATCCATTTGATATTGGTTTAGTCTTGTTTTACACTCTCCCGTTGAGCTTGCTTTTCTTTAAATAATACCACAACTGATTGATTTAGAAAGTATATGTTTGGTTATTCAATGCCTGAAATAATAGTTTGTGCGGGGAGAAAGAGATCGGGGATTAAGACAGATTCTTGAAGACATATATTTTTGAAAATGTGAGTGCAGAAAGTATTTTGTTATCCTGCAGATCTCCTACCCGGATGAGCTTTGTAAGCTGCAAAATAAATACCCAATTTGAGCATGTTATTTATGCTGAGTGGATGGGTTTTTTGCTTGTATAACTTCCGTGGTAGTAGTGGAGTTGACTGGAACATGTCCAGGGAAGGGCTTTGATACCTGGAGGGTGCTGGCTCTCCTTCACTCAGAGTTTGTCTCTGCCTGAATCTAACTAATTAGAAATGAAAATCGGTGACTTTTAATACATGTTTATGCAACTGTTTGTATCACTGGGGACAAATCAGTTCCGTTATTCCCAGTACCCAAGAGGAATTGTTAAATTAAAAAAAGAATTTGCTGAAGTAAAAGAATATATAATGAAATTAATTGCATTAGAAATTTTAGCTTCTTTTTTTCCATTTCATTTTAATTTAGTTTTAATTATCTATTTATATAATTATCTAGAGTTACTTTACTCTGATTTCCTTGACAACACTCTCTGTCAGGCTAATCAAAATATTTTCCTTTCGTCTATGTAAAGCCGCATTTAAAACATGGGTGATTTAGAACCCAGTGAGCTGTCCGGACACACTCGTCCATTATTGCAGTAATTCCCCCTGAAAGGAGGGTGATAATTAAACTACTTTTTTTTTTTTTGACGCCTACTGGTACTAGCTACCAGCAGCTTGCCTTCTGAACTGTTCTGTTTAGATAGTTTATTTGACTTAGCAATGCATTTTTTACTGGGTTTTGCTATGGTTTTTATTTAACAATAGAAGTGGGGATGAGCATCCTTCGGGAGTGGTGGAAAACACCGCTCGGGGCTGTGCAAAATTCATCGCAGAAACAGGGCAGGAGGGTTTCCAGGTGGAAGCGAGGGTCTGAGCTAGAGAGCAGCCTGCAGCCCAGCACGGTGCTGTGGTAAAAAGTGGCTGCTCTTAATCTTTGTTTTAATCTCCTAACGCATTGCGAAACGCTGCCAGTGGGCTATGTAGTGGGTCAGTGTGCTGGTACCTGCCTGCGATTCGATTAACGCCATTACCTTTATCTGATCAGTAAATTGCTTTTGTATTAAGAATGCTAAAATCAGAGTGCCAGCATCTCTTCCTCTTTACCTGACCTGTACATTGCTGCTTCACTTGAGACGGAATCCAGGCAGTATTTTGGGAATATTTAGTTGATAGCAGATTTAGGCTTGCTGAATTTTCTTTGGAATTGTTGAAGTGTGTAATATTGACAATATTTTTAATGCCATTGTATAAAAACAAGAGTTTCTTATGAGACACAGAGTGGTTTAGCTCCATTTCTGTATTTGCCAGGTGGTTGTAGAAAGCACCGCAAAGGATGTGCTTAATAATGAAACTTTTAAAGCGCAAAGGAGCCTGGTAATAGGATGTGGCAGGCTAGGGATTTTCCTTAAAGACAAATTGTTCTGCTAGGAGTAATTAGATTATACAGCGTTATAACAACAGGAAAGTATCTCCACTGGTTGGCATATAGTGAGATTGTAGAGATGGAGGCGTCTCTGCCTTGACCAGCTCAGGCAAGCAGAGTTTTGAAAAGTTTTGCTGGCAACAGAAACTGCCGGAGAGAAACGTCCAGTGCCAGAGGTTTAGTGCAGGCAGAAAGCAGGTGGAACAGAGACGCTGAAGCCAAGGGGGAATGTATGCAATGAAAATAATTCAGTTCTGTTTATGCAGAGGTATGAGCAAGAGGTACGAGCTGTTTTACTGTGGATGCCAGGAGCAGCTATTGTGCTATCGGGACCTTCAGGATTCTGTGGCAGCTTTGTATCAGTGGAAATATATGTTTTAAGAACAAAACTAATCAATTTAAGAAGTGAATTGAAAATCTGTAAGAATCAGTGCATTTATATGCATGTTATTTATATGTTTTTCATGAAGATCATTGTATAACTCTGCCCCCACCCCTATATTTAAAGCTACAAACTGCACATACAGCACAGTGATAGTGAGCAGAAGTTTGTTCAGTTGAGTTTGTCCTGCTGACATGGTAGTGTGTGACGGATGCTCCCTCTGGGAGAATCAGGGAGGAACAGGAGTTATTTAGAGCACTTTGATTTCTGCTTAAGCCCAGACACTCCTGTTGCCTTTTGGGGATTCATTCTGTGCTTAACACTATTTTTGAACAAGAACAGGCTCTCGTCTGCGTTCCTATTTGATGCAGCACATGGACAGTGGCTTCCTTGGTGCTGGGTTTTAATCGGCTTTGAGGATGCTGAGCTGCAGTATCTACCAAGCCTGCTGTGACGGAGCATCTAGCTGCCACGCAGTGCACACGCTGTGCTCCTCTTTAATGGAACGGTGACAAATAACTGTTGTAAAAAACGAGGCACTAACTAAATGGCCATAGAGTTTCCTTGTTGAGCGCTCAGAGCCCTCAAGCATGTCTTGAGGAGACAGCACAGCTCTGCAGTATGCATCCAGGCACCGTTCCTCCAAGGAGTTGTTATGGATGTGGTCTTCTCATGGAAATTTCTGGCTTGTTTGCTTAGAAAAAAAAGCATTTAGTTGATGAGAGATAATAGCAAGGAACCTGATTTGCAGTTCTTGTAAGACCAGTCTAGACAATTTTAGCAGGGTAAAAGGGACTTGAAGTGGTTCGTCCCTTTCCCAAAAGGAGGAAAGCCCTCGAGGACAATGCATTCAGTCTATGGGCAGTCCTCCTGCCTACCTTTGGCATAAAGAAAGATTCAGAAGGTGACAGAGAAATACCACAATGTATATAGTATCTACTTCTCTTGGGCCACCAGAACCAAAGGAAGCAAAGATTAAAACATTCCTTTCACTACCATGCGTTCTCCTGTATGTTGACCAAATTTAGGAAGCATGAAGGTGGTGGACAACTATACTGGTACGTCTGGGCGTGTGCAAGCATGTCTGCTATCCAAGTTCCATGTGCCAAGGAAGGGAAAGAAAGAATTGAACCCATCCATTTCCCCCCCAGTTTTTGTGAGCTTTTTCCAGACTGGCAATGAGAGGAGGACATGCTCCTGATCCAAAAGCAGCACATCGTTCTAGTACCTCAGAGCATCAGTAGCAATCTTCCCACTGCTGAAGGGGAAATCTGAATACAGATCTGAGCAGGAAAATGAGAGGTCCATTTGAGATGCTCATTTATGATTACCACAGTCTTGTATGGCAGAGTAAGTTGGAAATTAGGGATACAGCCAGAACAGGATACAGTCAAGAGGAATAGAATCATAGAATCATAGAATCATTAAGGTTGGAAAAGACCTCTAAGATCATCAAGTCCAACCGTTAACCCAACACCACCATAGGTAAGAGTCTACAATCGCTTGCTGGTAGAGAATGGGTCAATACATTTCATGCTTGAAGATACAGATCTGAAAGCAGAGGAAGAACAAATGAAATTAATTAATCTCAGCAATCCTGACCTAGTCATGGAGGGGTTCTACAGCTTCTTCTGCAGGACGATGTCCATGCAGCGAGCACGCAGCCTTTAAGAGGGGTTCTACAGCTTCTTCTGCAGGACGGTGTCCATGCAGCGAGCAGGCAGCCTTCACCTGGCAGGGCAAGTCCTGTTACCTCCTAGACCCCTGAAGGGCCCACGTTGTCTCTTGCGGCAACCAAAAGGGATAGCATTATATTAAAAATACAGGGATTTTGACATGTTTGCATTCTGTGAGTACAGCTCTTGGACACACAGGCATGTGTTTTCAGTGAATTAGGGCTCAGAGTCCACCACCTTCTTGGTGGTGCTCAATAACCCAGATGATTGCATGGCCCATTGCCTCTGTGGGACCATCTCTCTCTCCAGTCTTCTTTCTCTGGGGCTTGCTTTAATTTTCTTAATATTCCTGGAATAGGGCTGCCAGACTCCACCCTGTATGAATCACATTTCTGTCAGATCGTGATTCTCGTCACCTACTTTGTCACTAGAGTTAAAATAAAGGCATGTCTCAGGCACAAGAGGATAATTTAATGGTAGGAAAGCAGGACACAGGAGAAACTTGTTTGGTATTTTAAGCGTTGATTAAAGAGAAGCTGAGAGAAACTGGCACAACAAATGCTAGAAAAGTTATTTGAGAAAAAAATGGAGCTTGGTTTAACGACGTATCAGGGAAGCCAAGAAAGTCAAAAAGGGAGAGGGAAGGTCCCATCAGATGAAGAGGGAGTCACAAGAATAGAAAAGTGTCATTTTTCTGCCTATAGAGTGAAAATGGAAATAAATGAATGGAAATCGTTATTTACTGAAGTACTGTATTTAGAATGAAAGTCACTTATGAGAAATTTCTTTATTTTAGCACACTCAGGGCCCCCACCTGATGGGTAGTAATTCTCCAGATGTTCCTTCTATCAGGATCACGGTGCTGTCATCACACATTCTACCGCAAAGGGAAAGATGTTTGCAAGCTGGGTATTTTCATTTGGTTTGCTATAGAACATGTAAAATAGCTATACATCAACATGTATACAAAAATTGTATTCAGAACCATTCAAAAACAAGTAGACACATCTGTAGTAGTTAATTCCAGGAGAGGACGTGAGAGAGTTGCAAATTCACATGTATATTGGAATATTTCTAATCTTTTCATGAAAAATTTTAAGCCTTCTTCTACAGAGGGATATAAGCTGTCCCGAAGATTTCACAATGTGTGTTTCTTTTTGGAAGTCTAAACGAGGCTTGCCTTCTTTCCTGCTATGTCTGCACTTGTGAAATGAGACAGAGAGAGTTTGGCAAAAAAAATGAGTGCAACATGCAAAGGCACGCTTCTTATTGATTTTCTTGGGTTTGGTAAATTGAATTAGAGAAGCAATGGTTCTGTTTTACAATTTTCAGTTTGCAATACTGATACTTCCTATTCTTGTTCTTCACAAGACTGAGGCTTGAGTTTCAAAATAGCAAGCTGAGGGCTGTCATTTGAGATTTGTACCAAATGCTTTTAATTGCCATTTAAAAATGGTAACATCTCCCAATCTTCGGATAGATTAGGCAAATACTTATGTATAATTCTGAAAAAAAATTCTACTGACTACATCTTAAGAAATTCAGAGGTAAAAGTTATACACATAAATAAATCTTTTTCTCTCAGGTCCTGACGTTCTGGTTTGATCCCGTGGTATCTTAGTTACCAAAGATGCTGCTGACTGTAACCACACTCCCTGGTTGGGGAGTTGAGCTGTGCACCTCCAGAGTAACCGGTTCTCCTGTTTTGGAGGTAGTGGGCTGTGTTTTCTAGAGATGCAAACAGAAAACATCCCAGACGGAGCTGCGCCCATTCACATTACCACAAAATGTGGACCGTAAAACTAAACTCCCTTTCTTCACAAAAAAAAAACTTACAGGCAAGATTTAACATATTCATTTGATCCAAGCAATTACTGCCTGCTAGGACTGCCTTGGTTTGATTTTCATTATATAAGCATAAACTCCTGCTATTTCATTACTAATTTTAATGCCTAATTCATATAAAATTTTTAATCTGGTTTCTTAAGGAGACAAGACACACAAGAATGTCCTGAAGTTACTGCCTGTGATTTCTGAACCCAGCTCTTCATTTTGGTCCGATCTGATGGGGAACAGAGGTGCAGCAGGCAAGGAGGGTCCCACCAGTGTTGTGAAAGCATGTGGACCGGTCAAGGAGAAAGATGTAATTTTGGAAAAAAATTGAAGGGTAGGGTCACATTAATCAAAAAGGAAAAAAAAAACCAAAACAAACATGGACTTGGGGCAGACTATATGAATTCCCTGGCTTCGTAGCAAGCTCTGTGGATCCCCCTCTGTGGTACCTTGCATTTTTGGGCAATACCTAATCTTTCTCTTCAGGAAGTCTCAGGCATGTCCATACATTTCTCTGTGTATATTTATACATTGCAGGAGTCAGAGGTCTCTATTGCCAAGTCTACTTCTTGACTTTAGCCAACAATGGCAAAATAGTAATTCCCTAAAGGACCAATCCTGCGTGGGGAGGAGGAGGTTATCACGCTCTTGTGCTTGAAGCAGCGACAGTGACAAAACCTGAGGCTTTTGTTGCATGTTTCCCTTCCGTGAAAAAAAATACAGACTTATTTGTTCTCAGGAGCGTATGCTCTCCCCCAGCATTGCCAAAATCAAGTCCCATGCTGTGGCCTCAGCCTGTGTGTGGTGGTCACACTCAACTTTCATTTATTCTGTCTCCGCAGAAAAATCTGCAATGTGAATTGATTACTGCTGACAAATGCAGTGTATCAGTCAAACTTTAGAAAAGACGCAGGAGAAAATGGAGTGAACTGACGAGCAATTTAGTGAGAGAAATTACTCAAGCTGGAGGAATTTGTTTTAGTAAACGAGTTATTTGCTTTCACTACATTTAAACCCTTGTGGTAGGGTTGGGACTCCCCTTCCTGGTGTACTTGTGCCAGAGGAGGAGTGGCTGAATTGCACAAATAGTCTGCAGCGTCCAAACAAGGATGTGCTTTTCTTTAAATTGTCGAGCCGTGTTTGGGTACCCCTCCAGCAGAAGCTGGGCCCCTGATGAAAACGTGCTCCACTCACAGTACAAACAGCAGAAGAGCAGGTAAGATGGGAGCTGTGTTTTCATGACTGCTTTTTCACCCTGCTGCTGTGTAGTTGTCCAATGAATGCAAACGGCAGGCTGTCAGGAGTTTGATGCTGATCAGATCCAGGTTTAAAATGAAAAATATGATTGCCTGGAAATATTTTTCATCACCCTGCCTTATTCTTTGTATAAATTCCTGTAATGCAAGACTGTTTAAAAAAAATCTGTAAATGACAGCAGTGGTTTTCTTGTTAGTGTTGATTTCATATGATGTCATACCGTTGTTCAGAAATATTAAAGGATTTGCAAAAATGAAAACTAAGAGAGAAATAGAGCAATGAAACTTTGAAAACTGAAGATCTACATAAAAATTATGGCATATGTCTTTAGACAAATGCATGACAATTAAGAGTTGTGTGTCTGGCATGCAGCATGCTTTTCGTCATAGTAAAATATAGCATAAATAAATATTTGAAAAGGCCTTTGAGCATTACAGAAATTTAATTCTGATGAAGGATGCATCCTCTTTAGTGAAGATAGTTTCAGAGCAGCATCAATGCCTAAGCATCGTAAATTGCATAGGATATTGCAGGTACCCTGTTAAAATATATTAGGTTATCAGGGTAAAACTTAGCAATAGCTGCACTTGCTTGAGGCATAGTTCCATTATCCCTGGAGTTCATCTGCACCCCAGACAAGCTATGGGTGCAGAAGGCGAGGTGCGACCCACAGGGGAATGGAGGTGGAAGGTGTCTGAGCCAAGGCTTGTCCCTCAGCTGTGACATTCTGTGTCCCCTCATGTACCGTTCTTCCCTGAATTGGTTGAGCTCCCTTTGGACTATTTGCACTTTTGATCTTCATATCATCCCATGTCAGTGAGTTCACCGCTGCCACTGCCCCTTGCATGGAAAGTGAGCATCTCCCCTAGCAGGCGGCATTCACGGACACAGAAGTAGCTTGAGAACACTATTCCTGACACCATCGAGTGTCCCAAAATTAAATAATGCCAGAATAGAGCTGTTTGACCCACTGA
>NW_009211323.1:0-7735 GCF_000690835.1 Fulmarus glacialis | reverse complement strand
GACTGTTCCATATGTGTCCTTACGTCTTCTTTGCTCTCCCATCTTCAAGACCTGTTCTAAAGATAGATTTGCTGCATTTGTCCTGCCTCGGTAGGATACCTCTGTGCCTTATTTCATGGGCTGTAATGAACTTATTTTCACAGCGTTCTTTTGAGATAATTTTGTGAAACTGAAACATAGAGAAAAGTCAGAAATATTCATAGTCACTGCTAGTAGGGCTCACTTTGGGAAGGGATTTTACCTCTGCATATTTAAAGGCAGCATCAAGATTCACACTCAGATGCTTCATCTGAAATCTGGACATCCCATGTCACTGACAGCAGATGCTGTCACCCTCATGCTGGACTTTTTGTGCAGTGTTTCCCCTCACCGCCCTCCTGAGACATCTCTCCATTTCCTTAGGCTTTGCATCTGGTCTCCTGGGCAGGTTATCTGCAAATTCAGTGCTGCGGCCAGGTGATGGGAGAGCAGCAGCAGCTCTTGGTAGAAACGTTACAGAGTATGGCAAAAGAGCTTAGACTCCAAGGGAGGCAATGGTCTTCACCAAACTCGAACAAGACCATAGGGTGTCACTGTACAATACTTCTCAGTGAAAAAAGTCCAGTTAGTGTTTTTTCTGTTGGCCTAGTATTGAGAATTCGCTGTATTTCTGGTCTTTGGTAACAAATGGAAGTGCTCTTGTGTGGCAAAGAGAGCTGTCACATCTCTTAGCATCTCCCCTCTGCACTGGGATGAGCAATTCTGGCAACCTGTAAAGGGAATATTTCTCTTCTGAGCTTCCTGACCTGTTTCTAAGGCCACTCAGGTTGAATAAGTATCTGCACGTCTAGACAGTGCATGAACGGAAACTATTAAACCTGTTTGAGGTCTGCCCAAGCGCCGTTAATGAGTGCATTTACAAACTGAGCACTGCAGATCTTTAGGTGTAAAACATAAATATGAGATGAATACCAATGATCAAAGCTGAGACTTCACCAACATTGCTCCCTGTGAGCAGCTTAACGACTGCGTAAGGGACAGCCGGTGCAGGACAGACCCCAGTGCCGGGAGCTCTGCAGACCAGGGCTTCCTCTTGCTGGGATGCTGCCTTGGCTCCTGCCTCCAGGTTTCTGCAAAACCAGGTATTACCTTTGAATAGTCTTACCTTTGTATCAGTCTTAAGCTAATAAATAGATTAAGAATCCCAGATGTCTGCTAGACACTTGGGTATTTTTTACTGGGCATAGTCTCGCTGTCTCTTACCATAAATTCTGTCCTTACTGAAACAGATATAAGTAACTGATGAAAAAATCATTGTAAAAAAATACATTTTGCCAAAAAAAAAAAAAAAAAAAAGAGCAGTGCCATTACAAAACTAAACCTGTCTCTGCTCTGCAGTGATGTACTGTCACCATTCATCCAACTGAGGCCAGGAAGGATTTCTTTGTTTTTAAAAGTCCTGTGCAAATTGTAGTTGCAGTTTGGAGAGAAGAGATGGTAAATGAGAATTATCCTTTTTTTAATAATGCAATTAGGTTGGCAATACCTTAAACACAGATTTTGCTTGCTCCTAGGTGAGGGATGTTTGTAGCTAAATCAGAACATACTAGCCAGTGTATATACTAAGTAAGTGCTTTCGTCAAATAATGTACATTACAAAAATTATAAATTATTGGGATGAGAGTGATTTGTCCCTAAAGACAACTGCTTCATCCATTCTTTTGCTGTTAGACAATTCTTTATTCTCTGAAACATACATATGTTTAAATTGAATACAAACCATATTGCCTTTCAATAAGCAAATGAGCACCCTACTGCAATGCACCTGTGTTTTTGAGCTGATTTAAAACATCACATTTACATTTTGAGAACCTCATTAAATATCTAGTGGCTACTTCCTTTCCTCTTGTGCAAAAATTGTCTTAAGTATTTAAGAAATGTTTTGTTGAAACATATCTGACAGTTGAGCTGTTACTTATTGGCAAAAATTCATTCTTACTTAAAAAGTTAAGCAAAATCAGTATGTTCACTTTCCTTAGAAATGCACTTTGGCATCATGTGCTTGTTTTACTGCATTATTACTTGTTGATCTATTTATGATGAGACTTATGTAGGTTGCTTAAAATGCAGCCTTGTTTTTCCAGTTCATTTACCAAGACAACCTTGCTTTTTCACAGTGTTGACTAAACAGCGAAGCTCCAGCGTGCCTTACTTTAAAAGGGTTGGGTTTGTCATCCTGATTGCAGCTACAGTCATTAATTTGTCACTATGTAATTATTTTTTATGAAAAAATATGGTCATTCGTAAACAGCTTTTAGAAATCACAAGAAAATGAGTTAGTTCACCAGTGACAGGAGGGCACTATCTGTCATTCAAGATCCATCTGGAGAAGGTTGTAGCATTGTGGGATACTCACTAAGTTGTCGCCACTGAAATATGAAATGTGTCTTGGGATAGATAGTTTCTTGAACATGGAAATGTAGTTGTTTGTATAAGCATGAAGTGTTTAATTTAAACTTAGGAACTGAATCTTGATGCCACCTCAATAATTTTATCTCTTGTTGCCCTCATAAAAATAATGGTCTGCCTATTGCAGATAAACCTGCTGCTTAATTTGCAAAACCACGTCCGCGCTGTTGGCGGTAACATTGCTGGCAGTGCCCAGCTCGCCCGCGACGCGGCCGTGCCGTGTGCTTTGAAGTGTGAGAGTCAGCGCCAGCCCCGTTTCCCAATACGTGAACTTCGAATTTGATATGTCACTGAGAAGGAATGAGAGAACTTTCTCTGTAAACTAGCCTTAACTTCAGTTAATAATTAACCCGCCTTTTGTGAATGCCTGACAGAACAGGGATTAAAAATTGAAAAACTCTTTTGGTAGATGTCTAGCAGTAGCAAAAGAGCAGGAGAACCTGCCTGCTGGGGTTGGGAACGATGCAGCTCCTGTTTAATCCCACAGACTTTAGTGAATTCATCTGGGAGCCAGCCAATTTTAAAGTCTGAAATTGGATTCTCTTGGTTTGTATCACATATTAACCTGTCTTTAAGGAGGAGAAAAAAGATACTGACTTGAATGCAGTGCCATCACGTTCAAGGTTGTGACTGATCTGAGTCTACAGATTAGAGAAGTGCACATTGTGACCCTCACCAAGAGCAAAATCATCAATGGGTGTTTCCACTGTTTCCATTAAAATGCGAGCAGAGAGGATGCATCTCCAGTGGGTCAAGCCAAACATGGCATGGTAGAACCTAACAGGGTTAGGATGTCGTGGGTGATGGTAGTGATGCAGATGCTCATTGTGCTGTGGGGAGATCAGGGCCACACATTACAGCCCTCAGTGCATTTTTATTACCAAGTTCCATGAGAAGAAAGATAATTATTTTTAAAAAGGTTTTTATATTTGTCTTAGTAGTGTTCACATTTTTATTCAAACTGTAGATAACTTTGTTTCGAGAGGAGTTCCAAAACAATACAGAAAACAATAGCCCAGACAGACAGTAGATATGAAACATCAGTGCGATAATCAGAAAACATTAGCTTTACTGCACTGCTCAGGTGAGTTTTGATCCTGGAACAGAACAGACCTCAACCACAGAGAAGGCAAGGTGGCACTGGGGGTGCTGTGGCCATTGCCAGTCCCGAAGTGTCGATGGAGAGTACGGTCAGCATGAGGTGCAGCCTCTTATCTGTGAGACCCTTTTGGCACTGTGAGTAGAGTTAGCTGATGGGCACAACACTTCAACTACCATTAATAGCAAGACTGGTGTTTGCTTTTTTGGCTTAAATCGTGGAGTGAGGATGCATTCAAAATAATCAGCAACAAAATTGACATGTGTGACACCATCAGAACATGTGTTTTGTATCACAGTGTAACTCAGGAGACTATAAATCCTCTTGCCTGTAGCATTTATGCAAAAAGTAGTGTAGAGTACGGGAGTTTCCATTTCTCAGGGTTACTGTTGCACACAGCCTTTCATTTGTAACTATCCTGCTCAGCACTCGAATTGAAGGATGAGGACAACCTTGTGTGTCTTTCTTCATGGTGACTGCATAGATTTGGACACCCTCTAATTACTTCAGAAGGTGCTGAGGTCTTCCAAGACGTTGTCTGCGCATAAGGAACATTTTTCTGTCTCATTAATAGCTCTCTGAAGAATATTATGACATTAATGTATTTCAGCTTTGGGTTTGGCTTTGGAATTAGTGACCCAGATTCTTCCAATTTTTTTTATTTCAAAGCATCCTTGTACGTGTCCCCTGGTCAACCTTTGGAGATGGCCAAGACTCCTGTAGTTGCTTTCATTAAATATTCAATGATAAAACGGAGTTCAGTCACGGGGGGAGCCTGAAGTTCATGAAATAAATCAGCAAACTCATATAGCATAGCATGCATCGGGTTAGGAACATCGGCAAATTCAGGATTTTGTGGTGAAAGGCCATGAAACCCTATATGTTGAATTGCCTTGACATTTTCTTGTATGTTTTCAGAGTGCATACAAAAATGGTCCCAACCATCACTTGGAGTGTTTCTACACTCCTGAAAGTTTATCCACCCAGAACAAACCCACTTTTGGACCTCACCTTCAAGCTCTTGCTTCACTCAGCATATGCTCAGTTTTGACTGGGCGGCTGTAGATATTTTTGTGCTTTTCCATACCAGCTCCTAAGTGGGTTGCTTCACCTGCAGCTCCTGGTGCAGCTCTGTGCTGGCAGCCTGCTGCTGCTCAGAACGGTTCTGGTCCCGTCTCGGCATCACGTGGAGGTGTTTCCCTTCCATAGTTTGTCTTTCACCAAAGACAGATTCAGGTAGTTTTTTATAAATGATAATAGTTAGTGAATCCTGAGTTGCACAAACATTCAAGCAGCAATGAGCGAGTGCTTCCAGCTCTCTGGTATTTACTGTCAGCAGGATGAAAGCAAATGAAACAAGTGAGACTTTCCCGGAGTAGACACAAAGGCTACTCCGACCTCCATGGTGGCTGCTCCTCAGCAGGCGATAGCCACCTTCCCTGCACCGCCGGCAGCCACGGTGACCTAGAAAACGAACGACTCTGCTTTAAAGAAGTAATAAAAAGTCAACCGGTACCTGTAAACCAGAGAGTAAGTTGTTCAAGCTTGTTATTTGAAAGATTACAGTTCCTACCTTTCCTTTATTTTCAGTCTACAGATGTCTGTGGTCCCAGTCAGTTGATAATGGGAAAGTCTCTTCAAACAGCCCGGAGCAGGTCACTTCTCTGTACGCTTCCTTCTGGTCACCGTTTGGCTTTATTGTATTTTTAACTTCTGTTTTCATTCAGCAGTGTACAGGGTCAGAGGTATTCAAATACATATTATGTGCTCGTGAAAGGGATTTCTGTGAAGGTTGCATGGTTGCTGGCTGCAAAACGGAGTATATAGCGTTCTGTCCGTGCCATAGCACAGGTCTCATACCCGTGCATGTACAGGTATGCATCAAATTTGCCACAAAGGAAAAAATGAACGGGGATAAATTTTATTGCCTTTCTGATTAAAGAAAGTCATACCTAAAGTTTCCTCTTTGTCTCTGTGTGTAAGGTTGTTAGAAGCAAAGAAACAACAAGCTTCCAGCTATGAAATACCCTAAATTACAATTTACCTAGCAAATGGACTGAAGTGTCCTAATTCATATCTTAAAAGATGTTTTTATTATCATTCATTTGTATGGAAAAACAGAAGGCAGTATATTTTTTCTTCCAATTAACAAGGTTTTAGCAGATATTTTGATTTTGCTCTTTTCCTGGGTTACCATTTTACACCCTGCCTTTAAAACCTGAGAGTAATACACCTTTAAAGAGGACTTAACCATTGGATCATCTAGCTTCCAGCTTTCGCATACCAGCTTTCCTTAAATTGTTCCAGTTTCTTTCTTCCTTAAATATCAGGCCATAAATTTGGATCATGGACAGATGTTTCTGATATCTGAACCACTCACCCGTCAATTTGTAGCACATAAAAACTGTGTCTATAACATTCTGCATCTTTGGACTTGGAGCTCCTAATTACTAAAGACTCGGAGGCTTTTAGTTTCTTAAAAAAGAAAAAAAGAAAGAGAGACCTTTTTTTTATGCTTTTGTGTGTACCAGATAAAACCAATTACACAATGTGGTAAGTAAGTAAAATAAATGGTAGCAGCAAATACAGAATGATTGTTAATGTAATCCTGCAAGAAGAAAGTTGATTGATTACATGTCTGCCATTGTTCTTATGGATTAGAAGTTAGCTAATTGAAAAAGATTGTGCCCACTGTTAAATGTGTTTAGATACTCAGTTTTCCAGGCAGAAAAGAGGGACAGAAGAGGTTTATGGTGTAACTGCCGTGTCCATGTGCCTCGTCTCCTGGTGAAGGGAGGCTGAGCACTGGGTGCTGGTGACAGCAGAGGCAGGTCCTGCCCAGCAGAGGGGTGGCCACGTGCTCCTCCAGCAAACATCTCCAGCCCCATAACGGTGTCCAAACCCACTCAGGGCACTTTGGCTCAGAGTATGTCCCTGGCTCCAGCAAGCAAACCCCGTGGTGTGCCTGCTCTGGGCTGGGTTTGACCTTGTGGCTGCTGTTGCTTCGACAGCGGCTGGCATTTGCAGGAGTGCCGAGAGCAGGTACCAGCTCAGCACGGAAACAAATGTGGGGTTTTGGCAGTTCCACTGATTGCATGGGAAAATATTAAAAAAGAAAAGAGATGTCATCAAGAGCAGTGTTACATGATGCACAGTGGAAAATAAACCGATGACGAGTGTGGCAGAATATGCTTTGCAGCTGGCCTTGTTGGTTTTGCCTGAATTACAGATATTTGTCACTGTGAGTCATTTCAGGGGTAACTATCCTTTGAAATGAAGATGACACAGGCGCCACTTACCTGATAAGGTTTGAGTTGAAAATCAGATAGCTCTGATTATATTGCTGGGCAAAATTCTTAAAGAAGAGCAGCCACTGGATTTCCACAGCAGAAACGAGGCAAACGCTGCACGGGAGTGTTCCCTCTGCAGTGTGCAGATAGAAGAAGTATTTGCCCGTGAACTGAACAGTGCTATTTTATATATATAACTGCTAAAGAAAACTCTTTTTTTATTAAGGAAAATCAATTGTCGTTGTTGTTATAAATTGTAAAGAAATTACTTTAAAGACCACCACAGTTTTTTATAGGAGTATACAGTAGATTAATTTGCATTGCATCCAGTTGTCATTAATTAAAGAGATGCTTGTCTGACTTTCTGAGTCCATGAAGAAATTTATGGTTGAAATCAATAGGCCAAGTACAATGGACTAAGGATGTGTTTATTTTTTATAAACATAACTGTGCATATAGGCAATCAATATTTAATCATCCCATAGGATTAATTTCTCAAGAAATCTATATATTCAAGTCTTTTAGAGAATATAGTGTTTCTCAACAACAGGCAAGGAATAAATAGCCTTTCATTGACAGCATAGAGAAGATGGTTTCAGCCTGCTGCAATAAAACGCTGCCACACTTTTACAGTCCCCTTTCTCTGATGTCAGGGAAATATATTTTACTTTTCTGTTAGCTTTCGGGAACAAAGATTTCTAAATATTCAAAGGTAACCAAGAAAAAAGGAGTCCCTGTGAAGCCTTCTGTGCTCTGGATTGACTGAACATAGGTATGCTCAGCTAAGTTAATTACAGGTCAGGCACATGATAATGCTAATAAATGCTCCAGAAACTAATGTGATTCTTCCTCAGTGCTTTACAAGTATACACAAACCATTGGAAAACTGTTGTTTCAG
>NW_009211322.1:0-11802 GCF_000690835.1 Fulmarus glacialis | reverse complement strand
GCGCGGCGCCGGCACCTCCTTATGCAAATAGTGGGGCGGGGCCTCGGCCGCCGGTGCCGGGGGTCGGGGGTGGAACAGCCAGCGCGGCCTGGCGCCGCCATTTTGGGAGTGGCGCCATTTTGGGCGTGGGGCTCTGCTGCCGCGCCCCCAGCAGCGTGACTCCTGCTATCAGCAGAGCTGGCGGGAAGGGCTCTTGGCGCCGAAGCCCAGAAACCCGTCAGCTCCTTCTGCGTCATAACTTGTTCTCTTCCACCCAGTTTTCCAACCATGTGAGGTGACGATGGGCTTGGGGCACTGGGCAGTCCTTGCCGCCTGTCTGGCAAGGTGGGCTTACACTGGCTGGGGGGGGTGGGGCGGCCCCGGTTGCGCAGTCCTCCAGTGTTCATGTGGGCCTCCTTGTTATTGTTACTTAGAAGTGGTGGCTATAGCACAGAAGAAACTTAACATCAGCTCAGAAGCGCTTGCTAAACGAAGACCTGGTCATATAAATGTTACTCACTCTGTTCTAGTGTTGGTAGGTTGTTGGGATTTAAGGAGTAAGAAATGCAGGCTGTAAGTATGCATAGTTACTATGTGAATAGTTCTGACAGCTCATAGATTATTTGGCTTAAAGTAACAAGGTCATGTGGTATAAACTTGCCATCAACGATTTCCAAAAGAAGAAGAGAAATAGCATGTGAGGAACCTGTATAGATGGCATTTCACAGTGGGTGGTGAAATCCGTTAATATTCTGAAATTCTCATCAATTCGCTTTGGTATCTGCACAGTTAAGTAGTCCTGTTGGGATTACCACAGCTGTGCAGTACATGTCATTGTGGACCTCTGCGTATGTGTTGCACTTGAGGTTGTAAACTGTTTGTGATGGGGACCATGCTTTGCTTTATGATCTAATGTTCTGTTAATTACCAACTGAAACTTTGAGTATGGATCATGTATTTGAAGTTCAACAAACAATACATAGCAGTAATTGTAATAATTATTTTCAGAACCTTTTTAGTTCTAAATGATTGTTTACTTAAAAACTTTCGAAAAAGAAACAGCAAATCACTGCAGAACAGAAGTAATCTTAGTATTACTGTACTTTTGCTGTGACTACTGATTAGCAAAAATGAACTTACAGCAAGTATTTTCTGTACTAAGCTAGCTTCTAAGGAGAGATTGACTAGGGCTTTATAGTAATTCTGTGTAATATGTGACTAAGCTGGTTTTGCATTTAAAGAAACACGTTAACGCCTGTTTATTAGTCATTTCTTAATGTTGCAGCTTTGGAAATCCATAGGTATATTCACTGCCAAGATACCCATAAAACTTTACATTGAGCTGTAGGCCGAATCCAGTAGAACGCTGAGAAGACTCAGTCTGCGTGGAAGTGGACCAGGGCTTTGCAGTCCTGAGAAACAATGCATAGCGTAACATAGACCTTGAGCTTTTGATGGCCAGTGAGTTAGGTTACAGTCATCGTTAACAGCACCTGCAACTTTGATTTGAGGCTGACTGTTTGAATCTTCCGGTGAATGTTGTATTATGCCTCTCAATTTTGTTTATTCACTTATTTTAGTTTTTCATGTGCCTTTATTGTACTGCGGAAATTACATGTGTGTATACAAGCATAAAGATTGATGATCTGTGTTCCTATAAAAATCATACATCAGAAGGGAATTTACAGAATTTCGGATTCCTCAGACAATGTGGAAACACCGATTTGATATTCTTGGGTTAAAAGTAATGGCAGTAAGTAGTGATTGGGGAAAGATGATAAATGAGCATAGACAAACTTTGGTTGTGAGATAGGATCACACTAGACGGTGTGAAGAGGGTAAGTGAAAATGGGGGAGAAACCAGAGAAGTTGTGAGTAGTTGTCCAGTCTGCAATGATTTTCTGCTCACAGAACACCAGTGAAGGACACAGCAACAATATAGTAGGGTTAAATATTATCTCGGTTCCTGTTAATTAAAGCCCTGTTTTTATTTAAAAAATAAATCCCATCCAACCTGACCTTGAATGTTTCCAGGGTGGGGCATCTACCACCTTTCTGGGCAACTGTTCCAGTGTTTCACCACCCTCATCGTAAAAAATCTTTTTCCTTATATCTGGTCTAAATCTACCTTCTTTTAGTTTAAACCCATTACCCCTTGTCCTGTCACAACAGGCCCTGCTAAAAAGTTTGTTATAAATGCCCTTTAAGTATTGAAAAGCTGCAATAAGGTCTCCCTGGAGCCTTCTCTTCTCCAGGCTGAACAACCCCAACTCTCTCAGCCTTTCTTCATAGGAGAGGTGTTCCATCCCCCTGATCATTTTTGTGGCCCTCCTCCGGACCCACTCCAACAGGTCCATGTCTTTCTTGTGCTGAGGGCTCCAGAGCTGGACACAGAACTCCAGGTGGGGTCTCATTGGAGCAGAATAGAGGTGCAGAATCACCTCCCTCGACCTGCTGGCCACGCTTCTTTTGATGCATCCCAGGATATGGTTGGCTTTCTGGGCTGCGATGCACATTGCTGTCTCATGTCCATCTTTTCGTCCACCAGTACGCCCAAGTCCTTCTCAGCAGGGCTGCTCTCAATCCCTTCATCCCCCAGCCTATATTGATAACTGGGGGTTGCCCCAACCCCGGTGCAGGACGTTGCACTTGGCCTTGTTGAACCTCACGAGGTTAACATGGGCTCACTTCTCAAGGTTTCTTGATCCCACTATATGTCATTGATGAAGATAGTAAACAGTACTGGTCCCAATACGGACCCCTGAGGGACATCATTCACCACTGATCTCCATCTGGACATTGAGCCATTGACCACTACCCTCTGGATGCTGCCATTCGGTCAGTTCCTTGTCCACCGAATAGTCCATCCATCAAATCTGTATCTCTCCAATTTAGAGATAAGGATATTGTGGGGGGACCGTGTCAAAGGCCTTACAGAAGTCCAGATAGATGAGATCGGTAGCCATTCCTATGTCCACTGATGTAGTCACTCCGTCATAGAAGGCCACTGGGTTGGTCAGGCAAGACTTGCCCTTGGTGGAGCCATGCCGGCTGTCTCAAATCACGTCCCTATCCTCCGTGTGCCTTAGCATAGCTTCCAGGAGTATCTGTTCCATGATCTTCCTAGGCACAGAGGTGAGACTGACAGGTTGGTAGTACCCTTTTTAAAAATAGCAGCCCATTGGTACCATCCCAGCCTTTGAGAAATAGCACAAAGGTAAAGGAATGTCCCATCAAGTCTCTCTTCCACTGTGTGCATTCCCCTGAAGTGCATATAATTGTATTTCATATGGGTTTTCCTGAAATTAAGGTCATTTTGCTCTGGTGCAGCCAGTTCAATATGGCTTTCAGACTTCAACATGATTCCAAGTTGAAACTCTGAAAAGCTCTCAGGGTTTTGAGATAGATATTTTGTGTAGTCCTGAAGATAAGAGCATTGCTGTGTACACATGAAGCAATGTCATCCAAGGGACAGGAAGCAATAAATTTAAAAATACAATATAGCATGCATTAGCTTTTGTAGTGAGGTGGTTAAGTGCCTCCAAATTGCATGGTTCAGTGATGTCATCTTTCCAGTTGCAAGGCCTGATTGAGCTGTTTTAATGTGTTTATGTAGTTGTCATGTTTTTCAGAATCTAAATGTACATTAACAAACAAAGTTTCTAGCTGTCAGGTTCGGAACTTTCCAAGGGGAAGTACAGGTTAACTAACAAATACATTTTCTTTGTGGCTCAGCCTGAAAGAAAGCCTGGAAGAGCCTTACCAGGAAAGAATATCCAGTCTCATTAGCTTGGATCTTGCTTCCAGACTTCTCTGATGGCATGTGAAATACTAGCATTAATTGCATCACTGATTACATTTCAGTGGACAGAACAGGGCAAAATCTTAGTGGTGAGACCTGTTGGAAAGTCATGAAAGAGCTACAGAGGAACAAAAAGGAAAAAAAAATTAAAATCAGGGAAAGAAAAGCCGTGCATATAAGAGAATAATACAAAGGAAGAAGAAATTGTGGTAACTTGTAAGGGGAACATGTTTCCTAGAAGAAGAGTGAAAGAGACAACATGATAGTTAATAAATGATAACCAGAAGGCATACTAAGAATACAAAGGGTTTATTCTGCCTTGATCCTTATGCTGATATAACAGGAAGTTTCAGTGTAGGATGAGAAACATATGCATCTGCCTTTACACTCGAGCCCATGGATCACCATTAAAAATAAAACATGGGCTTCTGCCAAGAATTAGGTTTGACATCAGTAAAGAGAGAGCAACATGGAGTGCATCAGTAGTTTGCTAACAGTCCTGGAAATAATGTAGGAAAATGCAGGTCAATCTGTGGGTCTTTTTTGAGATTGAGAGGAAGGAATATCTTTGGAGAGAGCATTTGTAGTCTGATGTATCAAGAGGAGATGGACATTTCCTTTCCAACTGGAGAAGATTTGGAAAGATGTCCTCTTCTAACTGATTTCACCTCCCAGCTTTAGTTTTCAGTGCGACAGAACTAAGAAAACCTTAAAGAAAAAATCTCCTGGAGATAAGGAGGGACACTGCTGTCATACTGAGGGAAAATCTATTAACAACATGATAGAGTTCTGATAGCCTTGCTGCTGATGCTTTTAATTGGTCTTCATAAATGTTTTATGCAATTGGGAGGAAATTTAGTCAGCATTTTGAGCTGATGATTGCTTAAAAAGAGGTATGTGTTGATAAAGCTTATAATGTCACCTGTAACGCCTTTGTAAATTAGCCTGAGTAGAAGACACAGCATATGTATTCTCAACAGTCTGCACACTGAATTCAGGAGTGAAGAGAGGCTTTATTCTTATCCCTTTTCACTTTGCCGTCAAAGGCAATGGGATTGTACGTACACTCCTGTCAGCCTGGAGTAAATGAGATCAGAAGCAGTCTCTGTAACTAGAGATTTGCAGCGCAGTGTTGGGACAAGGAGAAGGGTTTGGGAGCTAATTTACTTCCATTTTTGCCAACGTGCCTTAGGCATTGTGTTTAAGTTGTCATCGTTCCTTGACACTTGATAGTGTTGAGAGACAGGGCATGTTAGAAGTTGCCTTGTCACCCTTGGAAGAAGTTATGTTTTGGGAATTATGTAAACCCACCTTTTTGCAAGCATTCTGAGGATAGGGTGGGTGTCTTGGGAGGGTATTTGCTGTTTACCTGGATTGCTGATCTTTGCCTAGTAAATGTAGACCTGTGGTCTGAGTTGCTGCTTCCTTATACTTTTCTTTAATCTTTGAGTTTATTAATTTCGTACATTGAAAAGTTTTATAAAATACATATTGAGTTGCTGTTGCTGTTACTGCTAATATGCCTTTGAAAACCATCCTTGGGCATAGTTTAATACCACCAAATAGACTTACTAGTTGGTACTAGCAGTTCTTGCTGATACTTGGCAGCATAAATACGACTTTAATGAAATAATTACTAAAGAAGTAAGAA
This sequence comes from Fulmarus glacialis, assembly GCF_000690835.1. NCBI lineage: Eukaryota > Metazoa > Chordata > Aves > Procellariiformes > Procellariidae > Fulmarus > Fulmarus glacialis. The sequence goes on along the minus strand of NW_009211322.1, from coordinate 6,370 downwards.
TAGGTAATATTGATGGCATTTATTTATTGTCTTGATATGGGCAGCAATATTAAAAGCCATCAAATACCAGCGTCTCTGTTTGACAGCACCATTTAATCCTATCCATGTGTTGCCATAAGAAGAATAGTATAAGTAAGGGAAGCTTGACTTGCCAGTTTTAATTAAAATTTATATTGCTGTGGGAAAAGACCAGTCCCTCAAAATACTGTGGACTAAAGTAGTCAGAGCTGCATGTGCGTTAGTAGAGAGGAAAGAGAATGGCGTTGTCCCGATCCAATGTCAGGGAAGGTTTCAATATGATCCCAAGAGCGAGATTAAGACACAAACGAAGTCAAATGCCGCATGTGCTTAACAACTTTTGTTATCAAAAATAAAAACTAGTAGTCATAGGCTAGATTAGAATAAAAGACAGAAATCAAGCAAGCAGTCAGGATAGAGTTGCAAGAATAGTCACCACCATGGATCCGCGGCGTCCCGCGGGTCCAAGTCTTTCAGTGTTCTGGTGGTGGGCGATCGCGTCAGGGCATGGGTCCGCGGCGTCCTGGGGGTCCAAGTCTCTCGGTGTTTTCGGCGGTGGGCGATTCGCGGTCTTGTCTTGGCAGTCCTTTTATACTCGCTCAAGGGCTGCGGTTTCCGTGACAACGGCACGTACTTGCATGTTGCTACATTCCTGCGCATGCGCGTACACTTCACGTGGCTCCAGCCTCGCTCTTCACGCAGCTATCATGCACCTATCACGCGGCTGCACATGCGCACACACTCCTCGCAACTCCAGCCTCGCTCTTCACGCGGCAGCACCAGATCTCTCGCAACCTTCGGTTGACCTCCACCGAGTTTCGCACACAGCGTAGCTTTTGCAAGCCGGAGGTCTCCATGGCCTCGTAGCCATACTTATCGTATTCAGAGGATTCTTCGCTTAGACAAGCAATCTTTGAGACAAATGTTCTACAGTTCAGTCTCTCACAGGTGCATTAAGGATTACAGATTGGGTTAAACTGTAAAAGCTTCAGCATGCAACAAACTCCCCTTCAGCTTGGCTTTCTGAACAAAGCCTTATAAGCTAAAATAAAAGCACTGGTTACACTCAGAAATAGAAGCAGGGGGTACTGTACTTTGTAAGAAGGTCTCTGTGCATGTGTGATGTGTGTACATGTGGGCTTTTGTTTGTGTAAGAAGGTGAAAATGGAGTTTCATATTCTGGGAGTGAGAAGCACCACATTAAATGACAAAGCTTATTGATATGTAGGTCAGCCCTGAATCTTTGTTTAGAGTGAAAATTAACAGTTTGGCTTTCGAACCAGTAATAGGGTCCGTGAATTGCATAGGAATAATAAGCCATAACTCAGACAGTTGAGTTGATTCATCAGATTTGATGAGATAGCTAAGGATTATGAGTCAAAAATAAACCACCTAATTACAGGTAGTGGTTGAGGTCCCAATTAAAAGGATGGGAAAATTGAGTTTGAAATTGCACTTTTAAAATTAGAGCAAGATGTTTGGACAGCTGAAATAGTGAATAAGCTAAATAAGTGTCTTGCATTTATGTATGGCTAATCATTTGTAAGCTGTGCTTACAAAAAGCCTTATAAATTCAGAGCATGGAAATTATTTTTATAGATGAAAAAAAAAGGTGGGGGAAAAAAGTGATTGTCAGCGATATTCTCAGTGAAGAATTTGTTCTCTAAGGTCAACTGTTGTAAGAGGTATTGGTCATCCCTGCTTTCCAGCAGAAACTGGTGTCACGGGCTAAATTTTATTTACAAAAGGTGTTAAGGACATGAACAAACATCAAATCCTGTTTATTTCCTGAATCATCTGGTGAAATTCATCTTGCGTTTTCAGCTTACGTCTAATTACATATGCTCCATTTATGGTCAATTAGATCCTTCTGAACACAGTTCATTTCACTGTGATGCAGGTGTCTGAAAGAGGTCAGGTGGATCACATTCCAGACAACTTTTTCCTTTCTATTGGCTGTTAAGGGAGTCTGAGAGATGCATCTAGCGTAGATGTCCAACATTAGACCACCTGCATCTCATCCTCAGAACAAAAATGTGCAACAGCTGCAAAATATGAACCTTTAGATTTAGTAGAAGCTTGAGCAGCGAAAAAGCATGAGGGAGTATGATCATGATGTTCTAGTTTTTGTTTCACAGCAATACTTTACATTTCTGTGCGGCCCAGCAGATACAGCCTAAAAGGCTTTTTGGTTAAGAATCTGATGTTCCTGTAGGTTGAGCTGGCAAGTCCAATACAGAACTGATACCCAAAGAAAGTGATTGAGCAAAATAGGAAGACAAAATGGGAAATGTCTCAGGAGGTTGTGCTTAAGCCTTCAACCAGCCCATTGTCATTTTGAAGGAAAAAAGTGAACCTGGCAGCAGCAGATTCTATAATTGCAAGAAAATAAAGTTCTTACCAAGGTTTACTATCAATAATGGTAATCAAATGATACCTTGAAATCCGTAACAGATTACGTACGTCCTTTAACCGTTCTGTTAAACATAGATTATACAACGGTGCATACTAAAATGGGAAGAAAAATAATTACTCTGGAAAATGGCTTATGGTAAAATGACATCTTCAATATACATACAATTGACACAAAGTAATGTGAGATGGTTTTTACCTTGGCCACATGTTCAAGGAAGGAGGAGTTTGTACCAACAGAAAGGAAACTGAATTCATACATAAATGTCAGTACTAAAGTCTGACGCTGACAATCAAGAGTTTCTTCAGAAAGCAGAAAACAGAATTTATATATGTAAAGAATACCTGTATTCCATCATTAGTTTTTCTCCCAGCTGGAAAAATTTTCTAGACCCTGGTGTTTTTCCTACTTGCTTTGTCCAAAACGGTAGATACAGGATAGAAAAGTTGTCAACTGAAAAACTAGAAGGCCCAAAGGACAGTGCAGGTAGTGTCTGCATCAAGGTTCTCCTATTGCATTGCTAGCAATTTACTCATGTAATAGCAGTGGGGCACGGTAGTAAATAGGGGATAATGCAGTAGCTTTTCCCTTTTCCGTCACAAATGGCCAGAATCAGAATTTTAAAATCAATACCTCCAATCCAGGAAGTCCATTTCAATTTGCACTGAGCTGACAGAAGTGATATCTGAAACACACATTCTATCAGATTATTTGTTCAGGGCATACATTAATTTAGAAACAATGCTTTTGCCTAACACAGAGATTAAAGGGTGGAAAACAGTTTTATAACAGCAGGAGTCAAAATAGTGTCTCTTTTAAATGGTTGCTGCACGCTAGGTATGCAGAACTTCATCTGTAATACTGCTGTTCCTCCTCTGTTTTACAGACCAGCATAGCAACGCACTGGAACAAGGATTTTCTTGAAGAAAAAAAAAGGCATTCATAATGTAAATAATTATTATTTGGTTTATCTTCCAGTTCTCTAACTTGCAGCTTTGATATTCTTGATGATATTGCTAAAGTTGTGATTGCTAAGGAGACAAAATTCAAAGGCCTCTGTAGTTGATTCCCAGGTGATGATAGTATTTGGTCTGCCCCTGGGCCTCACACCTGCAGACTCATAAAACACCGCAGGATTAAGACCTAATTATCTTTCACAACTGATTGTTAAGAGGTAATCTATTGATATTGGCAAGCAACTGCCTTTAAGAAGAGACTGACTGGCTATTGTAGTCTCTTCTCTTTAAGCTGAAAATACTAGGTTTTCTGTTTTCCACATAACAGGCAGAAACTTCAAACCCGTCTAGTTTCAAGCAGTTCAGAAATAATAGAGCATATCAATATCATAGCAAGCATCACTGTACTGTCTGCCAGGTCTCGGGGTGTCTTTATTCTGTTTCTGCATAGTCAGGTCGTTCACCTATTGATATTAATAAACGAAAAATAAAATACTCTGAGCGATTTAAAAGAAAAAGGATACTATGGAACCAAAAGAAGTGATAGTTAAAAGGGAATTTCCAAAGATACAAGCAAAGGTTGAGCACCCAGTTTCCACTGAATTCCAGTGGGTATGGTGTGTCAGACTTCTGTGCGTCTTTGAACATCACAGTTGTCTATGGGTCACATGAAAATAACAGGGTTGGATAGATCTCTTTTCTGTGAGATCTTACATAAGGCATTTGTCCTTTAAACTAGCTTTCTGTTTATAAAGACTAATCCATCTTTTTTAAAATTCTAAAAATGTGTCTTTTAGCTTGCCAAGGCTGCTAGCATTACAGTAGTACTCAGAAATCTCACTGTGAGGACACTGTTATGCTTGCTTTTTTATTAACATCAGTATTCGATACAACAAACACAAAGCTAGGAAGCAAACTCTGTTGAAGACTGCTTTGTGGGGGGATAGTTACTGCTAAAGTACATAGCTTTTATTTCCAAAAAGAATTAGGAAAAATTCAAGAACATTAATACTCATCATGGACTGTGTAAACTTTGTGTTATGAAACTGTGACCTATAACTGCTATTATGGAATTTCATTTTATGAAGAACCTGCCATTGCATTGCCATCTTGCTTGACGTTTCAGGTTCCTGTATACAGTAGGAATCAGAGTCACAGCATTTACCTGATTTATACTTCTTAACGGAAAAGTATTGTCCTTCTGAATTTCCACTTAATTCAAAATTGCTACGACCATTGCTTTTTCCATTCACCTTAACGAAGACTACCACTTTCCTTCCATTTATGAATATACAATATAAAAATGGTAAGGATAGTGTTAGTTTTAAATTGATATTAGTAAAAATACTTACATTCTTTGCTTCTTTTAATGTGATTGGGTAGTTGGAAGTGCGAAGTGTGTATGTCAAGGCAAGTCTTCGTAGATTCCCAGCTGTTTTCTTATGAACAGTGGCTATCTATAGACTATATTTTGCAGAACAAAATTATCCTTTGTAGAGAGTGATCTGGTAGTTTGTGTCCTCTTGGTTTCTGTCTCCCTTCATTCTCTTTACTCCTCTTCCCTAACACCACCACAAATGGACCCATTATTCAGACTAGAAACAGTAACAGAGATGTAGTCAGTTTCTCATCTGTCAGACATCTGGCACTTTAAATTCTGGTGGTTTTAGGATTGCAGACAGCTATTATTCCCCTTTTTACTTTCCAAGTAATGTAAATAGACCAATCCATATGTGTATCATGATAGCATAATAGAGTTTAAGTCCATACACCAGTTGTTCACAAATGTTAACAGTTTGTACTGAAGCCTAGAACATTATAGTCTTACATGGATATATAGATATAAAATGTTTTAAAATTATAGTAGTCTTGTTTCATCTATTTATAGAAAATACTAGTTTTAAACATTCAAAGCTTCTGGATTCTAGGACACATTTAGAACTAGATAATTTTAAAGTTAGTTCTGTAATGGTAGTGTAATTATCAAATTCCTACATAGTTGTTTCATGACGAAGTCCGTTATTATATTACTATATATAATATAAACTATAGCTATAAACAACTAAATTGGAATGTACATGTATGTATGTCTAATTGTTTGTGAATGTATGTCTGTATATTTATACATAAAAATCAGTCCTGATCCCATGAAATAAAGTACGTATTAAACTTAATTTTTATAACAGTTGAAGAGTATTCTATTAAAATATGAAATTCAGAGACTGCTCCACTTTTACAGTTATACTATGATATGTAAATTTATCAATAATTATTTCCTTTATTTTTAATCTTCTTGTAGTAGACCAGTTTCTTCCTATATATCTTAACTATATTCGTTCAGTACTCAGATATGTTTAATAATGCAGAAGATCAAGGAGCAATGTAACTGGAAATTGTGAGAAGTCATGGGATAGCTTCAAACATGCAAATACAAAAGTTCTTACTACAAAACTGTGGTTAAGTCACTGGATGCTTTGCCTGAGCATGGGCTGTGTGAAGTAAGACTGGTCTGGGGTATTTTTTATTTGCCAAGTCTCACTTCAGATGTGCTTGATTACTGCAACTGGAATTTCCTACTTTTTCCTTGTGGCAATTTTAATCAATCTACTGTAAATCATCAAGTATCTGTGAAGATAATATACAACAAAATACTAGATCTGAAATTATAAACCTGAACCTTTTCCTTTCATTGGGATTTTGTTGGGATCACAAGCCATGTCCGGGACAACCAGAGGATCAGGCCCAGCCAGCATGGGTTCATGGAAGGCAGGTCCTGCTTGACCAACCTGATCTCCTTCTATGGACCAGGTGACCCGCCTAGTGGATGAGGGAAAGGCTGTGGATGTGGTCTACCTGGACTTCAGCAAAGCCTTTGACACTGTCTCCCATGGCATTCTCCTGGAGAAGCTGGCGGCTCACGGCTTAAGCAGGTACACTCTTCGCTGGATGGGTAGAAGACTGGCTGGACGGCCGAGCCCAGAGA
>NW_009211321.1:1325-1564 GCF_000690835.1 Fulmarus glacialis | reverse complement strand
GGCCGGGGGGGTTCGGGGACTCGGAACCCGGGGCTCAGAGCCGGGTTTCCGGGCAGCGGGGCCTGGGCGGGTGAGATGGAGAACGAGCTCGGGGACTGCAAAGGGAAAGTAACCCCTGGGGTTTGGGGTGCGGAGCCGAGGGGTTTCACAGCTCAAAGCCGGGTTGGGGGCTCGGGGGGCGAGCCCCCTGTTTCCAGGCCGTGGCAGCGGCTGGGGGGGGGGGCCGACCCCCCGCGGGG
>NW_009211321.1:985-1230 GCF_000690835.1 Fulmarus glacialis | reverse complement strand
CCTGCGTGTTGGTGCTTGAAAAACAGAGACTAAGTCCTGGGTTTGGTAGCAGGCTCACTTGGCCACTTTTAGGGCCCTGAAACTCAGACTAATAAGTCAAGCATTTTGGGGGGGCTCAGAAACCGAGACCAAGTCCTGCGTTTTTGGAGCCAGGCTCAGAAACAGAGACTAAGTCCTGTGTCTTGAGGGGGAGCTCAGAAGCAGAGACCAAGTCACACGTTTTTAGAGCCAGGCTCGTTTGACCA
>NW_009211321.1:0-942 GCF_000690835.1 Fulmarus glacialis | reverse complement strand
GACCACTTCCCGGGTTGTTGGGGCTTGGAACCCGTCCCATTTGGCCAGGTTTAGGGCCATGAAACAGAGACCAAGTCCTGCGTTTTGGGAGAGTGAAACCAGGCTCACTTGGCCAGTTTGAGGGCCCTGAAATTCAAGACTATTAAGTCATGCATTTTGAGGGAGAGCTCTGAGACTCCAAGTCCTGCGTTTTTGGAGCCAGGCTCAGAAACTGAGACCAAGTCCTGTGTTTTGAGGGGGAGCTCAGAAACAGAGACTAAGTCCTGCGTTTTTGGAGCCAGGCTCATTTGACCAGGTTTAGTGCTCCAAAACTGAGACCAAGTCCTGCATCTTGGCAGTGTAAAACCAGGCTCACCTGGGCAGCTTTAGGGCTTGAGAAGAGAGACCAAGTCCTGCGTTTTGGGGCATGGAACCAGGCTCAGAAACAGAGACCAAGTCCTGCGTGTTAGTGCTTGAAAAATAAAGACCAAGTCCGGTGTTGCAGGGGCTTGGTACCAGGCTCACTTGGCCACTTGTAGGGCCCTGAAACTGTTAAGTCATACATTTTTTCAGGCTCAGAAATGGGAACTAAGTCCTGCATTTTTGGAGCCAGGCTCAGGAATTGAGACCAAGTCCTGCATTTTTCGGTGGGGGGGGGGAAGCTCAAGAACAGAGACTAAGTCTGGGGTTGTTGGGGCTTGGAACCTGTCCCCTTTGGCCAGGGTTAGGGCTCAGAAACTGAGACCGAGTCGTGTGTGTTAGTGCTTGAAAAACATCCCGAGTCCTGCCTGGCTGGGGCTGGGGCCGGGGCAGCTTTAGGTTTGAAAAGGGAGCCCGAGTCCCGCCGTGCCGGGCTCAGCAGCAGAGACCCGCGTGGTGGTTCTGGGGCTCGGAGTGAGGCTCGCTGGGCCGAGGTGGGGGCTTGGCCAACAGCCCCGGGCCTTGGCTGGGGGCTCGGGACCG
>NW_009211320.1:29119-29784 GCF_000690835.1 Fulmarus glacialis | reverse complement strand
GGGCAGGTCCCCGGGGCCAGCCTCCAGCTACCCAGGAAGAAAAGGAGTGGGCGGCACGAGCCAAGAGCGGACTCTGATTCACTTTCTTCTTTCGTGGCACTGTTTTAAAATAGAGAACTTCAGCCTTTGCTAAAATAAAAGCCAGTTTCCTCTTGGGGCTGCTGAGTGTTCCCGTTAGACTGAGGTGAATCGGACCGGCACCGTGCGCACCCTTTCAGGGGGCAGCAAGCCCAAGCCAGCCCCGCGGGCAGGCAGAGCTGCCGGCGTTTGCCAGGGAGCCCCAGGTTTTGCCCGGGCGAAGGGGTTTTGCCTGTGCAGGTGCAATGATGACCCCAAGGGGGTCCGGCAGTTACCAAATGTGCCTCTCGGTCCGCTCCGCACCCCGCTTTCCCTGGAAAAAATAATCCCTCACCAAGAGCTCCCCGCTGAGCCTCCATCCTGCCTGTCCTGGGACTCGGGCATCAAAAATAGGAGGGGAGGAGGAAATAAAAAAAATATATCAGCATAGCACAAGCTCCAATAAACAAGCGAAAAAATCCAGAAACTCGGATGCCTCGCGGCATGTCGCGGCCCGGCCGTGCTCAGTCGCTCCTCTGTCTGCGGAGGGTTGGAGCACACGTGTGTGTTCGCCGCAGCTCAGGGGCAGGGGAGGCGGGGGGGCAACT